>NC_090064.1:13362021-13662021 GCF_038355195.1 Osmerus mordax
TGTGATGACCCCCTCAGATCTGGCGACCAGGAAGCCTGACGTGGAGCCAGAGAAGCAGACTGATCACACAGTAAAGATCGCTGGAGTCATCGCTGGCATCCTCCTCTTCGTCATCATCTTCCTCGGCGTTGTCCTGGTGATGAAAAAAACGGTAAGACTAAGACCCCTGCCCCCCCTTCCCAACACACACTCATACACACACACACTCATACACACACACTCCTAATACTGTTACTGTAGTCGAGAGTGTTTTGGTTGTCGAACTGAATTTAGCCGTGGTTAAAAATAATATAACGGATTTGTATTTATAACGGGTTTAAAAAACAAATCCTTTGTGGTTGTGTGTGTGTGTGTGTGGGGGGGGGGGGGGATGTTACAAGCCTCCATAAGGCAGAATCACACCAATCACATGAACGCTCCAATCAGATGAATCCAGCCCGACGTGCCAGCTCACCTTCAAAACCCTGTGGCCATGTTACCACGGCAGTGAATAATTTATCAGATTACTTTGATAAGCACCATTAAACTGTTGATGGCATCGCCACGGTTACGCTATCAGATGGTCCTGTGTGTGTGTGTGTGAGAGAGGGGGCCTTGTTCTAATTGGTCCAGTAGCGAGATCCTGACTGCAGAGGAAAACAGAGAGATAAGAAGGAAAACTAGATGAAAGAGGAGGAGAGGAGCCCAGGGCTGAATGGCTGGAGGCCAGTTTACATTAAAGGGGGAGAAGGGCTACCTTGTTCCCTCTGGAATGAACGCTGAGCAAATATCACTGCTGCCTCTACACACACACACACACAAACAGACACACATCCCAGTGTGTAACACAGCTCTTCTGTGTGTGTGTCGGTGCGTGTTAGTTTGTGTGTGTACATGTACCGGATAGAATAAGAGGATCAGCTTATCTTTCTTTCTTTCTTTTTCTTCTCTTTTCACCTCTCTCTCCCTCCCTCTCTCTCTATCGCTCTCACCTTCACTGAAATACACTACCCACAATTCATCTCTTCTCACCTAGCCAGCCAATCAGAGGGATGCCCTCACGCATGACCCGCCCTAGGGCTCGCCATGTCTTTTTCCTTAGTAACCGTTGCTATCGTATGACACCATATCTGTTTTTGGTTTCATCCCTCTCTCTCTCCAGACATTATTAATATTTTTACTTTTTCTTTCCTTCCATTCCACCCCCTCCCTCCCCCCTCCCCCTCCCTCCCTCACTCTGCAGCAGAAACTATCACTCCTACACTTACTACCTGTAAGTAAACACTCTCTCACTCCTCCTTCCCCTGCTCCTCCTCTTGCTCCTCCTCCTCTTCCTCGCCTCTACTAACCCTGCATGACCTCCTGCTAGCTGGCTGGCTGGTTAGTTGTTTGACTGGCTGACTGACTGGCTAGCTGATTAGTTGTCTGTTACTTTGTTCTAGAACTCAAGTTGCCCTGTTGTAGAATATATTATACCCTGTTCTAGAAGCAATTTAGCTTGTTGTAGACAAGTAGAATGGTTGTCTAGTAAGTGTACTAGTTAGTGTGGTGCAGTAGTTATCAGACTTGTTAGGAGTTGATGTGCATGGACTGAATTATGACAGCTCCTCAGGTCTCTCTTTGTTGGCTGTTCCTGTGTTTCTAGACTTAATTCTGTGTGGTGATTGGACAAGAGAAATGCTGTCTTTTCTGGATCTATTTGACTGACAACTAACCCAGCCATTTAGTACTGGCAAGCTCTGCTTTGGGCCCGCCTTCAGCCTGACTCTACCCAACCACAATCCATCACATCTATCACCCACCTCCCATACTCCTGTGTGATTGATTGTCATTTCAAAACTCATTCTTAACCATTTCAAGTCTGTCTCCATGTTGTAATCAGTTGTTTCTGCATTGCTTGAAGCCAACAGCATGTTAGTACAGGGCTGTCTCTGGCTAAGCAAACTAGCTGTGTCAGTGTGGAATGAGGTCCAGATCTAGTCTAACCAGCTCTGTGTCAGTGTGGAATGAGGTTCAGATCTAGTCTAACCAGCTCTGTGTCTGTGTGGAGTGAGGTTCAGATCTAGTCTAACCAGCTCTGTGTCAGTGTGGAATGAGGTCCAGATCTAGTCTAACCAGCTCTGTTTCAGCTGAATTTGTGTCCGTGGTGGAGCTCCATCATTGCTCCACCACGGACATGTGTGTATTTATAGCCAGAGCTCCTGTATGAGAGTCTTTTACTGTGTTCAAGCTTGATATGAAGCGACAGCAGGAAGAGGGATATCTAACTGTGTTATTGTAAGACCCACCCCCTGTGTTCAAACCCATTAGCCCTGTGTGTGTGTGTGTGTGTGTGTGTGTGTGTGTGTGTGTGTGTGTGTGTGTGTGTGTGTGTGTGTGTGTGTGTGTGTGTGTGTGTGTGTGTGTGTGTGTGTGTGTGTGTGTGTGTGTGTGTGTGTGTGTGTGTGTGTGTGTGTGTGTGTGTGTGTGTGTGTGTGTGTGTGTGTGTAAACTGAGGGAGAGACATAAGCAGTATGATAGAGTTAAACAATAATTGTCATGAAGGAATGAGAAGGCAGCAGCAGGATCCAAAGGAGCCCCCAGCGAAGTGTGTGTGTGTGTGGAATGAATGCCCCTCAGCAAGGATTTGACTAAGACTGCTTTATGTCTGTATGGTGTGTGTGTGTGTGTGTGTGTCAGAGAGGGAGAGAGAGAACTCTAGTAGAGTAGTATCATCTATCAACATTACATTTAAACTCTATTTCTCCTGTATGCTCAGAGATAAATAGGAAACTCTATTTCTCCTGTATGCTCAGAGATAAATAGGACCAGAGGAGGGATGGAATGAAGAGATGTGCAGTTAGAAGAGGACAAATACGAGCGGGCTATCTCTCTTACTTTCACACTCTCTCTCTTCCCCCAACTCTTATCTTCCTCCTATCTGTCTCTATCTTTCTCTTTCACTTTCTCCCCTCCCATCCTCCTGTCCATCACCTCTTCTCTTTTCCTCCACCTCTCTGTTCTTCTCCCCTCTTCTCCTTCACCTCTCCTCCTCTCCTCCTCCTCCTCCTCCTCCTCCCTCCATCTAATCAGGAGTGATGTAGTGAGCAAAGTGATATTAGTGCAGCCGGCTCCATCAGGGTCGTAAGAGACTGCTGAACAAGAGCAGCCAGATTGAGCTGTCACACACACCACTGCTCTCTCTCTCTCTCTCTCTCTCTCTCTCTCTCTCTGTCTCTCACACACACACACATCACAAGTCACTCTCGCATATACTCTCACACACTAATGAAATATGAACCACTCTTGTCTTTGATCTATCAGAAGAGAACAGGTGGGGATAGAGAGAGCATTGAAAGACAGGTAGATGGAGACAAAGAGAGAGAGCTGAATGGGGGGGGGGGTCCTAACACAGTTACAGGCAGAGTGTGATTGTATTATATAGATTAACTTGTTCTGTTGAGGTGTGTTGAAGTGTTTCAGGAAGAAGAACACCACCTGATCTGATGATCTAATGGAGACTGGATCAATTACCTCCCTTCTCCCTATATCCTTCCATCCCTCCCTCCCCAAACATCCATCCCTCCCTCCCTCCCCAAACATCCATCCCTCCCTCCCTCCCCAAACATCCATCCATCCCTCCCTCCCCAAACATCCATCCCTCCCTCCCTCCCCAAACATCCATCCCTCCCTCCCCAAACATCCATCCCTCCCTCCCCAAACATGACACATGCTCTAGTCAACCCCGTCGGACACACATGCACACCTGTGTATGAGCACACAATCAAAGCAAGGAGATGGTGGATTCCAAAGAGTAGGAGAAGAAGGAGCAGGAGGAGGAGGAGTTGAATAGGTGGATGAAGAGAGGTGGTTGATAACAGAGGAGTGTAGAGTGAACCATTTATCGTGAGTCACGTGATTTGTTGTGACCATTAGGTGAAAGGTTATTTTCCCAGAATCCTCTTCTCTCCAAACAATTTCTTACGATTGTTGGATAAGATAACCTTTTAAGACACACACACACACAGGTGAGATGAGATAAGTGTCTTGGCTGGTAGCAGTAATTGAGCTGCCAGAATCTTTTCTGTACCAAACCTACTAATGTTCTGGACAGCCAATATAAGGATATGAACTAGCTGAGGGAACGGTGTGTGTGTGGCTGTGAGTGTGTGTGGCTGTGTGTGTGTGAGAGAGCAGTCAGCCAGGAGAAATGGAATTAGGCTTCAGTAATAAAGCTGTCCAATCAGATGATCATTAGATGGAGAGGAACAGTACTTATACACTGCAGGGCATAGAGGTGTGTCACACACACACACAGACCTACTTCTACCAGTGTGAGTGTGCTAGGTCTAATGGCTGGAGTCCACCTTGTCATTATTCTGGCTGACATCTCTGACACACTTTAGCAGTAATGGCATTCTGCTGTCTGTCATTAGATTAGCATAGATTAGACTCTGAGAGCAGGTGTGTTTGTGTGTGTGTGTGTGTGTGTGTGTGTGTGTGTGTGTGTGTGTGTGTGTGTGTGTCAGACAGCAGGGTATAAGTGGTGTGGTACAGACCTATTAGACAGCGCTAACATGATTACACCATGCTTCTAAGTGTTCTGGAACTCTCCTGGGGGCGTCAGGTACAATGATACTCTGTTATACAATTCCACACACACACACCAATAAACACACACACACACACACACACACACACAGGTCAGAAGAGTGTAATAGTAACATTATAATATCTGTGGTCTGCTAACACAGCCCAGCATGACTTCCTGTTCTGCCTCTCTCCACTCCTTCCTATTCATCCATCTCTCCTTCATTGGGAAGGGCACAGGGGTCAAGGGTCAGGCGGGGCTAATGGGGGTCATCCTGAATGCTGCCTGTCACAAAAGAAAGGACCCCTCGCTCGGGTGCTAGTCCTACAAGACCTACTCCCACTGCTGACACTGGAGGAGAAAACACACACACACACACACACACACACACACACACACAGCCTTACACTGAGGTTTACTTTAAGAGTAATTTGTTTTATGACCCTAAAAGCTGTATGTGTGCGTGTGTGTGTGTGTGTGTGTGTGTGTGATGTCTCTATTGTGTGCTAGGTCAGGGATTAGGACAAATAAATGACTCTTCCAGGTTGGAACATGAAGAGCAGACAGGAACAGAAAGGCTCTCCCCTGTCTTCAGCTAGTGTGTATGTACCACTCAGGGCCCATTCAATACCTCCTCCTGTTGTCTGCCTCTATCCCTTTCTGTCTCTCCGCCTTTCTCTCTTCCTTTCAAGCTCTCTATGTCCTGCTTTAGCTCTCCTACTTTGTCCCTCTCCTTCTCTCTCTCCACCTCTTTCCCTCCCCTCTCTCTCGCTCTCTCTCCCTCTTCCTTTCAAGTTTCTTCATTTGCATAGCTAATAGAGCTGTCACGTGTGTGTTGGTATGTGTGTGTTGCTGTGTGTTTAAAGTGTGTGTCTCCTCCCAGAGAGAGATCCTCTTCTGGCTTCAACAAGCTGTAGCATATTCACAAGTATCTGGACACAAATTTCGGAATTGTCCACGGTCTTATTCAATCTAAACCGTTTTTGCTCACACAGAGATGCGCACAATTACACACACGCACACACCCACGCCCCCCCTTCCCTCCTCCCCTCTCCCTCCTGTCTGTTTGACAGCTTGTCAGAGCCCCAGAGGCCCCAGGCTCTCATTTGAATGTTCCTCCTTTATGATCAGCCATACATACAAATAGATAGCCTCCTACTCTGGAGAGACACACAAACACACACACAGACATAAACACATACACCCTGGCCTCTGCTGTACAGTAGGTTTGTTTAAAGTCAACAGCTATTAGACTGGCTTAATACACTGTGCTATGTGCAACACAACAATAGATTTCAACATGAGACACACACACACGCAGATTTCTCTCCTATTGAATAAAGATGGAGAGAGTGTTCATCTGAATGAGCGTGTCCATGCTAAAGACACGGCGTGTTCTATGGTAACATGATGAATTATAGAGTCGTGTTAAACACACCAGCTATTCATGAATTATAGATCCAGGAGGATAAAACGCTCAGTGAGCAATTATCTCCTGGCTGTCATCTCTGGTCTCCTCCACCACTCTGCTCCCAGGACAGGAAACAAACTCTACATACGCTCCGTACCCCAGAACCCTGATCTCAGCTCCCACTGTCCTCCTACACTATACTGTCAGTGTTACTGGTTAGCTCTCTCTGTCTGTCTCCCTGTCTCTCTGTGTGTCTCTGTCTGTCTGTCTCTGTCTCTCTCTGTCTCTCTTTGTCTCTCTCTCAGTCTCTCTTCTGTGTCTCTGTCTCTCTTCGTCTCTGTCTCTGTTTCAGTCTGTCTGTCTGGACAGATAAAGCCTGTGGCTGTAGACAGATGGACAGTCTGATTCATTGTGTTCGATGGTCCTGATAGAGGGAGGGGATGTGGGGATGGAGGTAGAGAGGTGGGCAGAGTGACTAGCCTGGAGGCACATCATCTCCTGCTGCTTGCTATTTTAGAGATGCAGGACACACACTCTAAAGGCTTTTATTTATGTGTTTGTGAAAAACAGGAAACTTTTCTCTTTTTAAAAGCCTGTCACGGTAGCAGCTCCATTCTCAGGTCCTGAGGTAACATCTAAACGGGTGCAGATGGACCCCGCATTCACACATGAACACAGACGGAACAGAGACGGAAAAAATATCTACCATTAGGAGGGACGGACTGAAAAAAGTGAGGGAGAAAGCAATTGTGGTCCATTGGGAGTGTGACCGATGGTGACATTAGGTATGCATGGAGCGATACAGGGATGGAAGGAGCGATGAATGTAGGGGGGGGATGTGAGTGGGAGAGAGGGAGGAGGTAGGACGACACAGCAGGATCAGAGTGAGCTCTTGTGTCGTCCTTTCAGCTTCTGCTCTGTTTGCATGCTCGTGCGTGTGAGAGTGTGTGTGTGTGTGTGTGTGTGTGTGGAAGTGAGAGCGCGTGTGCCAAGAAAACTGTCACCAAGCCATCACAAACTGTCTCCCGTCTACAACTCTGTCTCTCCTTCCCGGTTACCCTCGGTGTCTTGTTCCTCTGTTTCTCACTCCTACTCTTGCACTTTTTCTTCTTCGCACACGTGCACACCTGTACCCCCCCCCCCCTCTCCCTGGGATGCACAGCACGCCGCTACTTCCTGTTAGGATTGATGACGGCCTCGCTGTCACAAAGTGGAAGACAATCTGTCGTTTGTCATCCCTCGCTCCACTGCCTCCCTTGCGCAGCCAGAGGCTTCCCCCCCCCCGCCCCCCCTCTGCTACTCCCCTCTCTCCTCCATTATCTGTTTCCCTTTCTCTCCATTCCTCCCACCGCTCGCTCGCTCTTTCTTTCTGTCTCTTTTCTCTTTCTCACTCTTCTCCTCCCTTTCATCCTCAGGTGACACCAGTCACACACTCATCGATCCATCCCCTCCGGCAACATCCCCCCCCCCCTTGTCTCTCTGACATTTGTCCTCTGATTGGACGGCTGTGAAAAGCAGTTTCACATTTAGATTCCATTTTCCTCCTCAGACCAACCTGAAGCTGACATTTACCACAAAACAAGAGAGAAGAGGAGAGGACCCTGTCCCTCCCCTTCTCTCCGCTCCCCTCTCCTCTACTCCACAGACCATTAAACAGAGATTAGGTCTCCGTATTAAAGGAGGGAGGGAGGGAGAAAGGGATGAGACGGAGAGAGGGGGAGTAAGGGAAAGTGTATAAATGACATAATAAATGAGAGGAGCTGCTGCTTCCTAATAGACACTATCACAGACCTCTCTCTCTGTCTCTCTCTCTCCCTCTCTCTCTCTACCATCCTCTTTCCTTTCCTCCTTCACTTTATCTATCTCTCTTCTTGTCTCCCACTCTCTCCTGCTGTTCCTCATCTTTCCATCCATCTCTTCCCCTCTCTTTGTCTACTCCACTTGCCCCTCCTCCTCTTCCCTTCTCCTCTCCTCCTCCCCCTCCACCCCTCCTCCCCTTCTCCTCTCCTCCTCCCCCTCCACCCCTCCTCCCCTTCTCCTCTCCTCCTCCCCCTCCACCCCTCCTCCCCTTCTCCTCTCCTCCTCCCCCTCCACCCTTTCTCCTCTTCTCAGACACCCATTGGAATTGACAAGCTGCATTAACTGCTCCTTTCATAGCAAACAAATGTGAGGAGCAGTTCAACTGTTGGGCTTCTTCTCCTACCCTCCCTCCTTCTCTCCCTCCGCTCTACGTCTCGCTCCAGCCCTCGTTCAGAGCTGACGGGGCGGCAGGTGTCATGTGGGAGGGGCCAGCGGGCACCAACAGAGGAGTAGATTGATGTGACTCCTCCTGCAGTGCTGTTCGTTAGCTCATAGATGCCTGTAAGCTAGGCACTTAGGCTGCACTTGTTTTGTTATGGAGCGTTTAGGGTTCACGCTGTGCCAGGGTGGAGGGACGCAGCAGTGTGTACTGTAGAGATGGAAGACTGGACAGTAATCCCCCCCCCTCTCCTCCTAGGTACCTAACGCTGTGCTAAGTGGAGTCTGAACATTCAATCTGTCCCCTGACTGGAGAAAATCTCCTCTGCCTAGACCCACTCTGCAGACACTCACACACACTTTGTCGCACTGGTACACATTCACAGTGTGTGTGTGTGTGTGTGCATGCGTAGGCATGTGTGAGTGATCTTCCTGGTGGCTCTGAGGCTCAATTGAGACAAATGCAGATTTAGTCAACGACAACTGGCTGTAAATTGTAAAGCAGTTATTTGCACAACGTGCATTTGTTGGCGCGCGCGTGTGTGTGCGCGGCCAGTACATCAGGAGATTGTGTCTTCTGGAATGTCATTACCATGGAAATCCCCTTGTAGTAACTCAGATTTTATTAATTGAGGATATATATTAACATCATCTTGAGATACGGCCTAATTTAAGACGGCAAACACAGCCAATAGGGGCTTAGATGGGGAGGGCTGCTGTGTTCGGTACAGGCCTGGCTCATCTCATCTGGGCCTGTCAGCTTAATGAGGCTCATAAATGTGGTTACTGTCACATGAAGACGACCAGCAGCCGTGTCTACTGCTCCAGACCTCCGATAGGGCTCAGCTCAACACAAGCTGTAGCACGCAGACACACACACACACACACAGAGTTGTAGATGTAGACGTACATGAATGTAAACGCAGCACATGGAGGAAGAGGAGAAGGGAGGAGCCATCAGTCAGAGTAGCACAGTGTCAGCTCTCTTACCGGGGTGACAAGGTCAGCAGCCCTGTCACATCACACACACACTCTCACACAGACACTCACACACACACACACTCCCAGCCAGATAGAAAGAGGAGTGGGCAGGAGTGTGTGAAAGGAGTGGTGCGTGTGTGTTATCAGGGGAGAGCAGAGCAGAGTGGAGCAGAAAGACTCTAGCAGAATGTGCCTTGCATCAGTACAAGCCCTGGGGCTAGCACACAGAGAGATGGAGAGATGGAGAAAGAGAGCATGCATTTTCTCTTTTTTCCATTTGTAAAAAGCCAGATTGCCTGTGACCTTGAGGAGGAGGAGGGGGGGGGGGAGGAGGAGGAGGGAGATGATTCTCTTATTTATGTTTAATGTTGAGATGGGCAGACAGTCTGTTTGGGCAGCGCCGCACCCTTTAGACCACTTAGCGCAGGATGGGGGCAGATGGGGGTTGTTTACTTGGGTATTTAGAGATGGAGGGTAGAGGAGGCTCCATTAGAGTGAACTGCCTGTCCATCCAACACAGAGGTTTGACAGACAGGCAGAGAGAGAGAGAGAGAGAGACAGACAGAAGCAGAGAGAGAGAGAGCGGGGGTTAAGGTCTACCTTTCCATTCAGATGTAAGCGAGGCAGGGTGTGTGGAGGGGGGGTTCGGGGACGGGTTATGCAGAGGAGCGCTGTGTCCTGCCAGGATGCCCTCTGGCTCTGTTAAAGACACACTGTCTGGTGGGAGAGCTCCCTCAGTAGCTGACAGAGAGAGGGACTGGCCCCCTCTGTCAAGCTAGCAGAGCACAAGCACACACACACGGAGAGGGGAGGGGAGGGGAGGGGAGAGGTGGGGAGGGGAGAGGTGGGAGAGGAGGGGAGAGGGGAGGGGAGGGGAGAGGGGAGGGGAGGGGAGAGGGGAGGGGGGAGGGGAGGGGAGGGGGAGAGGAGAGGAGAGGAGAGGAGGGGAGGGGAGGGGAGGGGAGAGGGGAGGGGAGAAAGCCTCATCAAGGTTCTTCTGTTAATGCCAGCTGGGCACAAGCACAGGCACACACACACATACGATTAAAAGGTACAAATGATAAATCTATCATTCACTATATGCATGAAATTTCTCTTTTACACACACACTCACATTTACACGCACATTCACTCTTGCTCACCCACATATAGATACATGCACACTCTAACACACACACACACACACACACACTCTCAGGCACACCCTCACTCACCCAGTGCAGCTGCAGAGTAGAAAAAGGGCCATTGGAGAGCTTCTGAAGCACTCGTAAAGAGAGAGAGAGCGGAGGGAGGGGTGCCGAGAGAGACTGAGATGGAGAAAGATTGGAAAGGATGTAGAGATAAATAGGGAGGGATGGAAAGGTAGAGAGAGAGAGAGCCGAGCTGCTCTGATAAAACTGTGTTTCAGAGGGACAGACTGACTGACAACCACACTCACGGAATCATTTCGTACACTGTATTACTTACTCCTCTACCATTGTCCTCCATTGCATAAGCCCTCATTGCTGTCTGACTCTCCAGCTCCAGGGAGAACAGGGGACTATGCTGAGCTGGCCTACCCGAGTTGGGCTCTCCTATTGGGGTAGAGCTGACCGGGTGGCCCCGTGTCCCCTCCAGCCCTCCAGCTGGCTGCAGGCTACAGCCCTCCCAGGAGTACCTAAGCTGTCCATCAACTCAACTGCTGTCTCAGTGTGTGTGTGTGTGTGTGTGTGTGTGTGTGTGTTGCCCTTGCAGAAGACAGGGGATCCCATGAGAGAACATTAGTGGAAAGAATGGAGAGAAGTAGAGGATGGAGGGAGAGATGGAGAAAGGAGAGATGAAGGGAGAGATGGAGGGAGGGAAGGAAGGAAGGAAAGAAGGATGAAGAATGTTCCTGAATGGCTGTCCGCCCTTGTCACCAGGAATCCTTCAGTGCGGAACTGTCCTTGTGTGTACGTGTGTTTGTGTGCATGTGAGTGTGTGTGATGCATAACAGAACATGGCAGTGAGATGTACAGCCTGAATGAGGAAGCGGTCTCTGTACTAAAATAAGCAGGTGTCACTGCTGTCTGTCTGTTCGTCTGCCTGCCCACCTCCCTGCCTGCCTGTCTGTCTGTCTGCCTGTCTGTCACCCTGATTCACAATGAGGGCAGGGTCCTGGCTATCTGGGCGGAGTCTGATAGAACCACGATAGAAGGAATCTAGAGAATGTATAGTAGGGTCCTAGCTACATCGGTAGGCCTTCCTCTTTCTCTGGAGATCATATAACCCAAACACTGTTTCTCTCCTCTGTGTGTGTGTGTGTGTGTGTGTGTGTGTGTGTGTGTGTGTGTGTGTGTGTGTGTGTGTGTGTGTGTGTGTGTGTGTGTGTGTGTGTGTGTGTGTGTGTGTGTGTGTGTGTGTGTGTGTGTGTGTGTGTGTGTGTGTGTGTGTGTGTGCGTGTGTGTGTGTGTGTGTGTGTGTGCGTGCGTGTGTGTGAAACAGGAAGCTGGCTAAGAAGCGTAAGGAGACTCTGAGCAGCACCCGGCAGGAGATGACTCTGATGGTGAACTCCCTGGATAAGAGTTACACTGAGCAGGGCACCAACTGTGACGAGGCCGTCTCCTTCATGGACACACACAGCCACACTCTCAACGGACGCAGTAGGTTCTCAGAGATGGGGTGTGTGTGTGGTAATCTGGATGTAATCTGGCATTATCAATGTCAGGGTTTCCTCTGAGACCTGGAATCCCGCTAATCTGTCTGGTACTGAGACATGCAACATCAATACACACGCACACACACATGCACACACGCACACACACATGCACACACACACATGCACACAGAGGCAGGGTAATGTAAACGTAAATACTGTTATATACAGTAAGCCTATATGCTCATACCGTCTATCTCCAAGTATATGGTAATTAAATTAATTCCATACTATTTATTAAAAGCAATCTTGTATGCATTGTCTCCCTTCCCCAACACATACACACCTGCACAACAACTGCCCCAACCCACTCCCCCCTCCCACCCCATCCCACTCCCCCCTCCCACCCCTTATACTAGTCAGCATGTTTTTGAGGCTGCCATCTGCCCCTCCAGGAACTGCCTTCCGGGGCTTAACACCCCCCAAACATATCCATATGGGGGGGATTTGTTTCTCAGGTTGTTTCATGACTTCATCAGGCTGTCATGGCAGCACCACAGTCTGGAGGACAGAAGGACAGAGCAAGAGAGAGGAAGAGACAGACTGTCTCCTACTGTCAGTCACAGCAGTTTAGTGCAGGATTAAAACAGAGCATTACAACAGCTCATTGACAGTGGTTACTATTGCAGGAGGAGGAGAAAGAGAGAGAGAGATGATAGAAGAGGCCCTTCTGTAGAGAAGGACAGGTGTGTCACCCTGTAGACTGGTCCTGTCCTCATCTCCCCCTTCCTCCCCCTCCTCTTCCCCCTCCCTGTCAGTATAAATAAATAAACATACTTTTCTAACAGCCCTCACCTTCCTGAACCCTTTCCACGCCCCCGTCACACATACTCACCGGTGACCTTCTCAGTTTGTCTGCCACCACAGATCCGAGTGACAGGCAGGTCTACCGCCCCACCCCCCATCACCCGGCGCCTGACAGAGACCACTGCTGCAGTCTGACATGCTGCAGACTGACATGCTGCAGATAGACATGCTGCAGATAGACATGTTGCAGATAGACATGCTCCAGATAGACAAGAAGCAGGCAGACAGGCGGCAGGCAGACAGGCAGCAGGCAGACAGGCAGCAGGCAGACAGGCAGTAGGCAGACAGGAAGTAGACAGACAGGCAGCAGACAGACAGACAGACAGACAGACAGCAGGTAGACAGGCAGGCAGCCGGGTAGGATGTGTCAGATGTGTCTCTTGGCAGTATGAGTGTGGTGGCCAGCTCACCTCCAGCCTGACAGTGTCACAGTGCCTCCAGGGCCTGACCTTGCTCTGGGGCGGGTGGAGGAGGAGATCAGGAGGAGGAGGACTCAGGAGCTGGAGGGCTGCTGCTCTGAGCCTATAACCTCCCTCTCTGAGACTCTCTGAGTTGCTCTCCAGCGTTCCGTCCTTGGCCGCTCTGTCTCTGTGAATGAGTTACATGAGCAGCGACTGCAGGACATGTCTTTTCTACTGTAATGAAGTGACTCTCTCTTATCTATCTCTCTGTCTCTCTTCTTCTCTCCCGCCCTCCCTCTTTAAAGCTGTCTCCTCCCCCTCGTCATTCACCATGAAGACTAACACCATCAGCACCACTGTGCCCAACTCCTACTACCCAGGTAATATACCCTACCTATTCTCTATTCTACCACTCCTACTACCCAGGTAATATACCCTACCTATTCTCTATTCTACCACTCCTACTACCCAGGTAATATACCCTACCTATTCTCTATTCTACCACTCCTACTACCCAGGTAATATACCCTACCTATTCTCTATTCTAAGACTACTACTACCCAGTTAATATACTGCCCTGCTCTGACCACAGAGTCCGGCCAATCCCAGCCCAGGGACCTGAGTGTGAGCCTTGGGTCCTCTCGGCCTATTAGAGGCCTGCTTGTACCACTGCCATATATGTCATGCTCGTTCACTAGCCTCAGCAGCCCATTCTCCTCCTCTAGCCCTTCAGAGGAACCTGGAATGCACACACACACATGCACACACACACACACACACACAAGCACACACACACACCTGCACTTGTCTCTGTGTTTGTACAGCTAAACTGGGGGAAAGCGTCTCGATTGTATTATTGTGAGAGCTAGCTGATGAAGGCCTCTGCCTAGCCCCCTAATGACTAATTGCTCACCTCTGCTGGGCGGTGATGCGTGAGTTATGACAGCCTGCTTCTGTTTGTCTGTGTGTGTGTGTGTGTGTGTGTGTGTGTGTGTGTGTGTGTGTGTGTGTGTGTGTGTGTGTGTGTGTGTGTGTGTGCGTTTGTCAGCGCTCTCACAACTTTTCTGTCCTCTTTAACCCTTCCCCCATGCTGCTCGTGGGCGTGGCCAGATCCCTTTGTGCCAACCGCCATCTTGGGTGAGACAACACTCCTGTTCCTCCTACACTATGACACTGTTACAGGGAGAGAGAGGGAGAGAGAGAGAGAGAGAGAGAGAGCGAGAGAGAGAGCGAGAGCGAGAGTGCAGGGAGAGAGAGAGACAGGGAGAGAGAGTGCAGGGAGTGATCCTGATGCCAGCTTCCATCCATATCTGCCTGCCTGCTTCTCTTCCGTTTAACAGTCAAGGGTTGTTTACTGTTTTTTTTTTATTTACTAGTCCAGGGTTTTTTACTTTAACTTTACATGTCCAGGTCTGGTTGTTAGTTGTGTTTACTAGCAGAAGATTGTTTTCTCTTTCTTAACTAGTCCAGTGTTGTTTGTTTACTAGTCCAGAGTTGTTGTTTTGGGAGCTGAGGTGGGCTTCACTTCATATCATCACATCTCGTGCCGTGCGTGTGACGTCACGTGTGTCTGACCAAAGGCTGCTCCATGCATGGACACTGTAGACCGGGGGACCAGGACACACGCACACACACACACTCAAAACACCCAAGCAAGCCAAGCAGACTTACCTTAACTCACCTAACTTTTCCCATTTGGATGTAAACTCTCAGTAATGAAGACACTCACACACACACTCACATATAAAAAGTCAGAGCAGAGCAGGGAGAGGTAGTGGCAGGCTGGAATGTCAGCCTACATGTCAGCTATAACTCATATTCGGCCAAACCCCACCGAAACCACAAATGGGTGCCCAACTGAGAGGAACTCTGGACAGGCAAACCGTTGGACAGAAACCAGATTTGGGACCAGGCTAAATGCTGGATAGACTAAGACATGGGAGAATGCCAAATGTGGGTCAGGCATTGGATTTGGGACCAGGCTATTGGCTGGTTAGACATGGGATCTGGGAGCAGGCCATTTGCTGGTGCCTTGCCCAGCTAGAGCATCAAACTGTACAGGTGCTAAAGGATCATGTTGCTGACACCCTGTCTCCTTTCTCTTCTCCCTCTTCTCACCAAACCTTTATGTACCTCTAATAAAGTGCCTATTAATGGTAAGTTGGCAGCTCACCTTGCTCTGCTCCAGGGGAGGAAGAGAGTGTGTGGTGTTTGTGTCTGAGTGAATGTGTGTGTGTGTGTGAGCGTGGGTGACTTGCAGGGGGAGGGGGTGTCCCCTGCCCCCCTTCCTCCTGTCTGTGTTGTGTGACATCATGCATGCGCCCTGTGTCCCCCCCCCTCCCACTATTCCTCTTCCTCCTCTTCCTCTCCTCATCCTCCTTTCCCCGCCCCCCCCCCCCTCCCCCCACTCAGGCAGCCATTACCTAGCATGGCACTGTGACTCCTCTGTGAAGTCGTGTGTACTACCTCATCAGTCTGTGGGCTGTGTGACATCACACACACACACTCTCCCCCCTCCATCCACCTGTGCCCATTCAGGTTTCACTGTGTTAGAACGCCTGATTGGTTGTCTCACCTGGATGTGCACCAATCTCCATCAGGCTCCATTTGTCATCCGTGCTTCCTCATCCAGTCATTGGTTGCATTGTGTGGATAGCGAGTTTCTATTGGTTGAGTTAGTGTGTGAGGACTGAGGGCTATCTATGGTAGCGTCACTAGAACTACACACAGTGCTCCACCCTCCCCCATCGCTATGGTAACACTTCGCTCCAGACCCAGGTCAGACACCTGCAGGTACCTGAGAGGATCGCGGCTGTTTGATTCCGATCTCACAGTTTGTTCTCCTGGGGCTCTTCTATTGGTCTTACTGTTGCAGGTGAACCAAATCAAATGCACCCCAAGTACCGATGGTGTTTGACCAGGGTGTGGTTGTGCAGCTCATGGTTGTGTTCACCATGTGGTCCAGCCTGGTGTGTGTGTATGTGTGTACAGGTGACCCTCTCTCCTGGTCTCTCATTCTCTCACATCATGACCTTGTGACCTTGTGGCCATCCATCACTGTGTTGACTGTCTGGCTGGGGGGTGGAGGGGAGGGGTGGGGGGGCACACTCCAACACTGACCTCTGCTTATGTGTCTCTGTTTCTGTGTGTGTCTGTTGTGTGCGTGTGTGTGTGTGTGTGTCGGGCCTGTGTGCGCGTCCCTGTCCCTGTCCCCCCCCCCCTCCCCTCCCAGATGAGAACCACACCATGACCAGCGACACCAGCAGCCTGGTCCAGAGCCACAGCTATAAGAAGCGTGAGGCGGGGGAGGTGCCCTACCAGACGGGCCAGCTCCACCCGGCCATCCGCGTGGCCGACCTGCTGCAGCACATCACTCAGATGAAGTGTGCCGAGGGCTACGGCTTCAAGGAGGAGTACGAGGTAGGACGCGCAGGCCTCACATGCGCACACACTTACGTTCACACACACTCTTAGCATGTCCTGCCTGGAACACTTTGTCTCCCTCATAACACACACTGTCCATACTTCCGGTACACACACACAGTCACTGTTTCTCTGCGTGTGTGCGTGCGTGTGTATTGTGACAGTCCTCTGGGTGACGGCATTTAGCTACCTAGCAACGCTAATCCAGCCTGGTGGGAAAATTAGCATGCTGAGCTAAAGATCTTCCACACGCACACTCGCACGCACACTCACGCTCGCAGAGTGAAAGGGAGAGAGAGGGAAGCACAGAAGTGAAGGGGGAGGGCAGGGAGAGACAGTTGGTGAATGTTTAGCAAACTGAGAAAGCCAACAAGAATTTGTTTGTCTACAGATCTCTCCCATTTAAACTAGCAACTGTTCCTTCACGTATGTGTCCGTCTGTGTGCATGGGTGTGTGTATCTTTTTGCGTGTGTGTGTGTGTGTGTGTGTGCATGGGTGTTTGTGTATGTGCATGTTTGTGTCCCTACCTTCTTTTTCATATTACGGGGAGAGTCTACTGTTCCCAATATCTGTTTATTACCCTCCTCACCTCCTTCCTCCCCCCCTCACCTCCTTCCTCCCCTCCTCCACCCCAACTTTCCCCCCGGCTATTTCAGCAGAGATCAATAATGTAGACTCTGGTGAGACTGTTTTGTGGATGGAGGGGGGCGGGGGGAGGGGGGAGGGGAGGGGCCTCAGGGTGATATTCATTATAGATAAACACTTAGGGCCTAGTTAGCTGCACTGCAGTCAGACACACAGCCAACCCTCTCACACACTCCCACTCCCGTTCTCTCTTTCATCCACACACATCGTCACAGTCCCACACGCTGCTCTCCAGGTCGTGGCCCTCGAGAGTTCATCACCATCCCAGTCTTTCTGTGTAACTGTTCACTGTAGATCAATGCTCTCTGTCAGACGTGACTAGTCCATCGCCTATCTCACCTCTCTAATCTCTAATCTCTCCCTGATCCTTGCTTCTTGTTAATCCATAATGTAACTCTGGACAGATCAATGAGGTAAGAAGCCTTCTTGGTCTCCATCTCAGATGTTTCTACTAGTCTTTAGATCTGTTGTTTGTTGAAGATTTTCAGTAGATCCCACACTAGAACTATAGTAGAACCCTAACTGTAGAATCCCAAAGTAGGACCCTCACAGTAGAATCCTCACAGTAGGACCCTCACAGTAGGACCCTCACAGTAGGACCCTCACAGTAGGACCTCACAGTAGGACCCTCACAGTAGGACCCCATAGTAGATCCCTGCAGTGAGGAAGCGAGGAGAGAGAATCCTAATCAAGGATGAGAACAAAGAGAAACAGAGGGAAAGAACAGAGAAGAGGAATGTCAAATAAGGTCTATTGGACCTCTGATTGGACCTTTGTCTTTGTGATGAGAGCAATGTGTGTGTGTGTGTGTGTGTGTGTGTGCGCGCGCTAGTAATAATTACTTGATCATCTGCATAATTCAATGAACAAACGTGATGATTGAAATGATCAAGCTTATGGAATGTATTTCTCCTACCAATCCTATTTGGGCTTACTGGCAGGTAGTGCTGGATCCAGCCTATAGCGATGCCGGATGTTACTATGAGGAAGTGCTGAGGGATAGTGTGTCAGCCTGGGGCACCCTCTTAGCACCAGCCATGTCTGTCTCCTAACAGCCTGCCTCCATGTAAATAATACACCACCTAACCTCTCTGCCATCTTTCCTCCTCTCTCCTGCCCTGTCCTCCTCAGTCTTGCCTCCTCTCCCCTCTCTGCTGCCCTGTCCTCCTCGTTCCCTCCCCTGCACTCCTGCACTCTGTCCTCCTCTCACCTGGTTCATTAGAAGAGAGTGCAGAGATATCCCTTCCCTCTCAGAGTCCATCATCTGAACTGTTTTCTGGGAGTGCTTCTTTTGTCTGGTGTTGCTGCCTGGTTGCAGGCTGGTCCCAGCCAGACAGCTCTGACAGGGTACTTCCTGACACCCTCTTATCCCTATCCTGCTGCTCTGACGGCTGTCTCAAACACTTAGTACCATCCTGTCATCGCTCTCTGTCTCTCTCTCCCTTCCTCTCTCCTCCCTTCTCTTTCCCCTCTCTCTCTTTTCCATCATTCTCTGTCTATCTCTCTCTCTCTCTCTCTTTGTAGCTGTCTTTCCTCTACATAAAAAGGACATCTGTCTGAAAGACTGAGATGAAGAGCTGACTGGCTGCTTGAAAACACTAAAGAGAATTGGGGGAGGGAGAGAGGGGGATAGATAAGACGGTAAGAATAGTGTCAGAACTTATTATACTGGAAGGGATTTCTCTATGTCCGTCCCCCCCTGCACACACACACAGATACTCCCACTTTCATCGTCACCTGGCTCTCTGGCCCCCATCAGGTCTCCTTGTCTGTAGAGCCTGGCCTCATCTCACCACTCACCCTATCATGACTGTCTTCACCCTCCTCACACCCATACTGACACGGAGAGGAGAGGAGCTAGGGGGAGTAAAAAGGGAAGGGAAAGAGGAAGGAGAGGGATGAGAGGGACAAAGCTACAGCTTCCTGAGTTAAGGAGCCTCCACTGCTAGCAATCAGGACTAATCAGATCAATTGTCTGTGTGGATGACTAGGAAGGGAGAGAGGAGCAAGGTGGAAAGAGAGAGAGTAAAAAGTGCAGACCAGAAAGAAAGACGGCCAGCCAAGCTCTGGATAACAATATATCATTATGATCTATCTCTGGCTCACCTCCTTCTGACAAGCTGGAGAGGAGAAGGGGAGAGGAGAGGAGAAGGGGAGAGGAGAGGACAGGAGGAAGAGAGGAAAGGGGCGAGAGAAGAGAGAAGAGTCTCAGAGCAGTATTTCCAGACAGCTGAGATCTCCAACTCAGAGGTTTATTTTCATAATTAGTCCTAATTGTGTGGCGGGGCAAGATCAGAATGGCAAAACTCAAACACCCAGAATGCATTATTCATGAGGCTCTCGCTGTTATGAACAGCGGTTTGATCAAGCTGGTGGCTGTGTGTGTGTGTTGGATGTGTTTTATTTCATCTTGTGGTAGTTCTAGTTCTCTGGAGGCTGGTTCTTCAGAGGACTGTTTTTCTGTCAGTGTAGAGGGGGCTGGGGAGCAGTGTGTGTGTAGAGGGTGGGAGATTTAGTTGACTTACTCTCCAGAGCTACTCCAGGTCTCCTGCTTGGAGATGATCAACATTATTATGATGATGATGATGATGATGATGATGATGATGATGATGATGATGATGATGATGATGATGAAAATAATGGTGGTGATAATAAGCTAAGTCCAGCTGTTCGAACTTCTGAACAGTTATACAAGTTCTCATGAAGCAATTTCACAAGATCTTACTTTCTACCTCTCTCTATTTCTGTCTCTCTCTTTCTCTCTCCAGAGTTTTTTTGAGGGTCAGTCCGCTCCATGGGACTCAGCCAAGAAGGATGAGAACAGAATGAAGAATCGCTATGGAAACATCATCGCATGTATGTACAAACAAACCAGTACAACACACACACTCGCACGCAGTCCTAATGATTGCACATGTGTGATTATGGAAATGAGGTGTGACATAGGGACAATCTCAGTCCTCACACACACACACACACACCCCGCTGTCTCCCAGCTATGCCATGACAGGGTGACCCACCCCACTCATTGGAGCTGCCATACTTCTTGTCTCTGCAAATGAGCAGCTGGCCAATTACAGCACCTTATTCAGAATGACATCCAATGAGCTAGAGGGCATGTTTGGTGTGGGCGGGGCTACATCAGTCAGGTTGAGTCAGTGTCGCCACGGTGACACACACAGACGCTGCAGACACGAGTCCTCTGTATCAGTTGCATGTTTAATTCATTACTCATATGCTTAATATGATGACACACAGTCCTATGATAACTAAAGCCCTCACACTGGAGTCATCTTGTTGTTGTTGATTGTTGTTGTCTGTCCAGATGACCACTCCCGCGTACGCCTGCAGCCTCAGGAAGGGGAGACCACCTCGGACTACATCAACGCCAACTATGTAGACGTAAGTACTGTGTGTGTGTTTGTGTGTGTGTATGTAATTCTCTATTCTGTTACTTCTCTCAACCCTTGATCTCTTCCCCCCTCTCCCTCTTTACCCACACCCCTCCCTTTCTCTCTCTCCCTCTCTCTCCATCTCCCTTCCTCCCTCCTCTCTAATCAGGATATTGAGATAAGACACTGATCCAGACACCATGTCAGCAGATCTGCCTTTAGTTTCCAGTCCCAGACATAACTCACCCCACACACACACACACACACACACACTTTACCAACACCCTCATCTAACAGGCTGTCCTCCAGTCGTATAGTGTGTTGGTGAAGTTGTTGTGTTGTCCTGCCGAGCAGCGTGTTGTGTGTTTGCGTACAGCCTCACAGTCCTGCCCCCCGCTGGGGGATGAACACCCCTCTCCTCCACAATGCAACTTATATTTTATTGTATATTTAATTCTATTCTAATCCCACTTAATACTGCTAGTTTATGTACCCTTAGTATAGTTAGTCCACATATTTAAATTTTAGGTATATGTTTATTGTATGCACCTTCCTGCCAAAGCAAATTCCTTGTCTGTGCAAACTTTCATGGCGAATAAATCCCTTTCTGATTCTGATTCTGATGACGACCTGGAGGTGTGTGTCAGGAGAACAAGGACTCACTGCCTCTCTCTCTCTCTCTTCTACCACAGGGGTACCACAGACCCAACCACTACATCGCTACCCAAGGTAAGAACAGGACACACACTCACACACACTCACTCTCTCTCTTTACATCCCAGTAGGCCTGCAGGTGTTGTGCTGAAGTGGCTCAAGTCTTAGAACAATTAATCAGCCCTGTTAGCAAGGGGAGGGGACTTGATTGGATTAGTGTGTTTCTGTGTGTGTGTGTGTGTGTGTGTGTGTGTGTGTGTGTGTGTGTTACGTGTGTGTTTACGTGTGTGTGCAGATGGTGGTGAGAATCATTCTCCGAGGTACCCCGGGAGGAGAGATTTGATTGGTTGTTGGTTGCTTTGCTTCCTGTTTGTCCCCGCTGGGCCCTGGTGCTCCGAGATTGCTCTGCACATGCTCAGAGCAGACACACAAACACTTACACACTGTCTACTGTATTGTAATCATGTGAGGGAACATTGCGCTGAGCAGAGAGCCCTCTGTTACATGTCCTTCCTCTCCCTTTCTCTCTGTCTCTCTTTGTATCTGGTTTATCCTTTCTCTTAGTCTTTTGTCTCCTCTCTCTCTCTTTATTTCTTCGTCTCTCCATTCCTCTCTTTGTCTCTCCTTTGTTTACTTTATTTCTCTCTGTTTTTGTTATTCCTGTTGTTATGCCAGTGTTTGCAATTACCTTTCAAATGAATTCCACCTGTGTGTGTGTGTGTGTGTGTGTGTGTGTGTGTGTGTGTGTGCATGCATGTGTGTGTGTGTGTGTCCGTCCAGCTGTAACAAGCTGAGACTAGCAGCAGATCCTTTGATCCTGTTCTGGGGCTAGAGGCTGTCTGTCACCATCACTCAGACAGACAGACAGACAGACAGACAGACAGACAGACAGACAGACAGACAGACAGACAGACAGACAGACAGACAGACAGACAGACAGACTCTCATTTATCTGTATCTCAGACCCTTTCAGGGTCTGAGATTTTTCTCCTCTGTTCTCTTACTCCTCATCCCTCCTTTCCTCATCCCTCCTTTCCTCATCTCTCCTTTCCTCCTTCCTCCTTTCCTCATCTCTACACTCCTCATCCCTCCTTTCCTCATCCCTCCTTTCCTCATCCCTCCTTTCCTCATCTCTCCTTTCCTCCTTCCTCCTTTCCTCATCTCTACACTCCTCATCCCTCCTTTCCTCATCTCTCCTTTCCTCATCCCTCCTTTCCTCATCTCTCCTTTCCTCCTTCCTCCTTTCCTCATCTCTCCTTTCCTCATCTCTCCTTTCCTCCTTCCTCCTTTCCTCATCTCTCCACTCCTCATCCCTCCTTTCCTCATCTCTCCTTTCCTCCTTCCTCCTTTCCTCATCTCTCCACTCCTCATCCCTCCTTTCCTCATCTCTCCACTCCTCATCCCTGGTCCTCTGGTTCCAACAGCAGGTCTTCTCTCCAACTATAATTGGAGCTGCCTGACTTCCCTCCTCCACCAGCGAGACATTTACCACATCTGCCAATTACACCATGTCACACACCCACACATGCAAACACACACACTCTCAGACTAACATGCGTACGCGTGTCACACACACACACACACCCAGCCTGACTTGTCTTCTGAGACTCCAGGTTGTATAGCAGCTGTTAACACTGTCAATACTGATGACTGTTTAGCTTGGCAGATACAGAGGTGGGGGGGGGGTACTGGGGGTGCTGGGGGGGATTCATAAAAGGGAGAAAGTGAGTGTACAGACTCTGCTATTATCACCTGAATGGCAGCAACACAGAATAGAAGAAGCACACACGTACATGCACGCAAGCGCGTTTACACTCATACAGCCTGTCTGGGCCATTAAAAACTACTGTTTGCTGGTGTTCATGTTTGTGAATGCATGAATATGGAGAGTAATGGAGGTGTATGATGTGTGTGGGCGTCTGTGTGTATATGAGTGTGTACTTGTGTGTGTGTGTGTTGCTCAAGGATGTAATTTGCTGTGGCTAGAGCTTGTGAACATTTCAGCTCTTGAGGACACACATGGATTTGCATGAGCTAATTAGCTCGTCAAAAGTCATTTTGGAATTTGCCAGTTGATTAAAAACAATGCTAATTTGAATTAATTAAATGAGTAATTTTAAATTCCTTCCAGGTCCTCTTCATTGCGTTGTGCAATCTTAAATGAGCCTTGAATTTATAAAAGTTTGGGGGTGTTAAGTGTGTGTGTGTGTGTGTGTGTGTGTGTGTGTGTTTGTATGTGTGTCAACAGTACTTAGAGAATGCCTAGTCACACATCTTGTTCGGGGTAGAGACTGAAGCTAGTGAAGGTGTTTAAACATGTCACAAAGGATGGAAACAGGAAGCTGCATATAAACCAATCAGAAGCATGCACAAATCTGAATGAACCAATCAGAGACATACAGCATGCTGAATTAACCAATTTAGAGATATGCAGGATGCTGAATCAACCAATCAGAGACATGCAGGATACTGAATTAACCAATCAGAGACATGCAGTATGCTGAATAAACCAATCAAAGACATGCCAGATGTTATATTTGTATTATAGGTTCTCTGAACATTAAAATAGTAGATGACATGTTTATGGTCAGACCTCTGTCACACCATCACATCTTCTGTCTCTCCATACTCAGGCCCGATGCAGGAGACGGTGTATGACTTCTGGAGGATGGTCTGGCAGGAAAACACGGCAACCATTGTCATGGTGACCAACCTGGTGGAGGTCGGCAGGGTAGGTACACAAAACAGGTCTGGCTGTTCCCTTAGCCTGTGAAGCAGAGGCTAACAGACACACACACACACACCCGTGTGCCATCTTCCCCAGCCCTATCAGCCATACCATCTGCTCTGCCCTCCTCCAATGATGAACTATGGGACTCCATCTCCCAGGGTGCACCTCTTCCTGCTGTCTCTGCTCCAGTCCTCTCACTACAAACAATCTGTGCCAGGGGAGGCTGGCCCTTTGTCAATGTGTGTGTGTTAGTGAGTCAATTATAGTGTGTGTGTGTGTGTGTGTGTGTGTGTGTGTGTGTTAGTGTTAGCGAATGTTCGAATTAAGTGTGTTGTGTTGGTGTGTTCCCCCTTTGCATCCCCCACCCCCTCCACTTCCTCCTCCTTCACCTCCCCCTCCTCCACTTCCTCCTCCCCCACCTCCTCCTCCTCAACTTCCTCTTCCTTCACCTTCCCCTCCTCCTCCACTTCCTCCTCCTCCAGTGTTATAGCGGAGGTATCATCACTGATCTCACTGCTAAATACAGAGATGCTATCTGATTTGCCCAGCACATTTGGTGCATGCACACACACACACACACACCCTCTAGGAGTGTGATGGTCTCTCAGGAGGAAGTATGTCATGCCCCCCAGCAGTGTCAGCATGTGGGGGAGGAGCCACAGCTCAAAGATGGAATCATCCATTAAAATGCAATTAAGTCACCAATTAGAACCCATCTAATTACCATATTGCCACGGAGACAGCAGGGGAGGAGACAAAAAGGGGGAAATGGGCATGGAGGGTGGATCGGAAAGGAGGAGAGTGAACAGGGGAGAGGAGAGGAGGATAAAAGAAAGGACTGGATAGCAGAGGAGAGAAGAAGTGAGAGAAAAGGAGGAGAAATAACTGGGAAGAAGAGAGGAGGAGAGGAATAAGTAGAGAGGAGAGGTAGAGCAAAGAAAGCAAGAACAGATGGGCAGGAAGTGAGAGAGATGGAAAGATGACCCGAGGAGTCCGGAAAGCCTGATGAGGGAGGAGAACGAAAGAGGGAGTTAAAAAAAGAGAAAATGGCATCAGAATCAATATGATTATGAGTGAACACAAAGAGCAGAGATGGCTTGTATTGATTATCAATATGAGTCAAGCTACGGAAATAATTACACAGTCAATTATAAAGACAAACGCCTCAGAGTCATGAGTCACGGACGATACAATATCTATCCAGGAAGAAATGGATGAGTGTGTATGTGTTCGTGTGTTGGTGTGTGTGTGTGTGTGTGTGTGTGTGTGTGTGTGTGTGTGTGTGTGCGCGCGCATGTGTGTGTTGGCAGTGGGAGAAGGGGCTGGATAAGCCAGGCGATTTCCCAGAATCCCTCCTCAGGGGGCACGTCCCAAGGTGCCTCTCTTCCTGATGAGCCCAGATCCCAGGTGCATCCTGGGTAATGAGGTCAGGGACAGGAAACAAACTCAAAGGACACCTCCTCTCTTGCCCCACCCCCAACCCTACTCAGAAGGCCAGTGACATCCCCTGTCCTGTGTGTCATAACCCCTGTGCTCTGCTCTGCCCCCTGTAGGTGAAGTGCTGTAAGTACTGGCCAGATGATACTGAGATCTACAGAGACATGAAGGTGACACTGATAGAGACACAGCTGCTGTCTGAGTACGTCATCAGGACCTTCGCTGTGGAGAAGGTAGGGACACGCACACACACACACTCTCCATTTGTCTTATCTTCATAGACAACCATACCACCTGTTTGTCTAGAAGTATTCCAGCTACCCTCTCTCTCTCTCTTTCTCTCTTCTTAATCCTTCTCTCTGTCTCATTCTCTCACTACTTCTCTGTATCCCCCTGGGCCCTAAAAGCTGTGAATATCACTCTACCCCATAGTGTGTGTGTGTGTGTGTGTGTGTGTGTGTATGTGTGTGTGTACCCGAGGCTCTCAGACGGGTGTCCTCCCTGCGCTCAGTGTGTGTGTGAATCACCGCTCATCCTCCTCCAGCTGTTATTCTCTTACTCCCTCCCTCCCTCCCCCTGCATCTATCCCCTAAGGACAGACCTTGTCTAAAGAACTAGATCAAAAAGCTACTTTGATCAAAAAAACAACTTAACTGATAATGAGCGAGCGAGAGAGACAGAGACGGACAGATATAGAGAGAGTAAGAAAGATGTTTGCTTTGAGTACGTAGTATTTTCTGGCCATAGCAAGCTTTGACATTCAACATTGATGGAAAGGCTGCTGTTTAATCCTGTGGTGTGTGCGTGTGTGTGTGTGTGTGTGTGTGTGTGTGTGTGTGTGTTTGTTCCAGAGAGGAGCACATGAGATCAGAGAGATTCGTCAGTTCCACTTCACAGGCTGGCCGGACCACGGCGTTCCCTACCACGCCACCGGCCTGTTGGGCTTCGTACGCAGGGTTAAGACCAAGAGCCCTGCCAACGCTGGACCCATAGTAGTACACTGCAGGTACACACACACACAGTAGAAGACTGGAATGTTCTGGGTTTTCTGTCTCTTTTCTCTGGTTTACCTCAGTTGTTATGTGTATGTGTGTTTTTAGTGCGGGGGCTGGTCGTACAGGTTGTTTCATCGTGATTGACATCATGTTGGACATGGCGGAGAGAGAGGGGGTGGTGGACATCTACAACTGTGTGAGGGAGCTGCGCTCTCGAAGGGTTAACATGGTCCAGACAGAGGTAAGCACATACACACACACGTTCTGTGTCCTTGCTCACACCACCCCCACATACGTGATATGAAATTCCTGACACACACATTCCAGGACTAACTCAGACACATTCCATCACTAACCAATGTGAAACACACATCTATTACCCCACACAACACCCAAACACACACGAATCCATAACACAACACCCAAACACACACACGCACACACAGAATCCATAACTCAACACCCAAACACACACACGCATTCCATGTTTAATGACACTGACAAAAAGGCCTACAGAAAAGACACGAACACACACACACACAATCAGACACACATATGCTAAGACAGGCACGCACACAGGAAAACACACCCTAATGCATGTGCAAACACAAACACACACTTGTTAGTTTACATTTTGTTACTGATGATTAAAAACAAACATTAGCTAATCCTCCTCTGGCCATTAGTCCCACTGAGACCAAAGATGTGGTTCTGGGTGGGTCTGGTCAGATGGTCAGGATGGCGTGATCAGAATGACGGTGGTGGTGATGATGTTGGTCCAGTCAGGATGACTGGACATCCTCCAGACAGTCCCAAGGACACCAGAGGCATCCTATCCCTCCATCCATACCTTTCCCTCCCTCCGGCCCTCACTCCCTCTACCCCTCCCTCCCCATCCCTCCAGCCCCTCAGTCCAGAGGTCTCCTGACAGTTCCAGAAGGTTTTGAAATGTCACTTCATAAATGATTTACATCACCCTGGGGGATGGGGGGGGGGGGGGGGTCAGTCCTATGGAAGGAGGAGTAGGGACCCTTCCTGGTCAGTCTTGGGATGGAGGGAAGGGCAGGGAGGAGGGTTATTTCTGAGGAGGAGGAGGAGGAAGGAGGGGGGTTATTGACGGGGGGGAGGTCGACATTAGTGTTCATACGGAGCAACATTTCAACCTGACAGAATGTTGCCGTCTCTCTCAATAGGAACAGTATGTCTTCATTCATGACGCCATCTTGGAGGCGTGTCTTTGTGGAGACACCACGATTCCAGCCAATCAGCTGAGGTCTGTGTACTACGACATGAACCGCCTGGATCCCCAGACCAACTCCAGCCAGATCAAGGAGGAGTTCAGGGTACGTGTGTGGGAGGATGTGTGTGTGTGATTGTAGGCGCGCGTGTGTGTGGGTGTGTCTGACCCTCTGCTCTCCCCCAGACCCTGAACATGGTGACCCCCACGCTGCGTGTGGAGGACTGCAGCATTGCCCTGCTCCCCAGGAACCACGAGAAGAACCGCTGCATGGACGTCCTTCCGCCAGACCGCTGCCTGCCCTTCCTCATCACCATTGACGGAGAGAGCTCCAACTACATCAACGCTGCCCTCATGGACGTAGGTGGCCACACATAAACCATACACACAATCAGACGAGGAAACTGCTTGAACGGTATTCTCAGTATCACGTTCCACAGAATAAACTGTCGCCCTTTTCTCCTTCCTCCTATTCCTCCCCCCTCCTCTCCTTTCTCCTCCTCGACCTCTCTCAGAGCTACAAGCAGCCTTCAGCGTTCATCGTTACCCAGCATCCTTTGCCCAACACAGTGAAGGACTTCTGGAGGCTGGTCCTGGACTACCACTGCACCTCCATTGTCATGCTCAACGATGTAGACCCTGCACAGGTAACACACACACACACAGGGAGAGAGCAGGGAGGGGCGACAGAGAGGGGTGAGGGAAGGGGGAGGGAGGGGGGGTAGGGGGCTGTTGCAAAAAGACTGTGAATGCTCCTGCCTGAGGCCCTGTCAAAACAACCAGACATCAAAGCTGGGCACGTGGCAGTTTCTCGCTGCTACGCACACAGAAACACACACACACACAGAAACACACACACACAGAAACACACACACACAGAAACACATGCACATACCCCTGGTGTGCAACTCCACCCTTCATTCATTATTCTGACTGTAGCCACGGAAACATCACTGTCTCTGACACCACCATCTGTCTGTCTGTCTTTCCTCATGATCTCTTACTATTTCTTTGTACTATTTCTATGTGTAGTTGTGTCCCCAGTATTGGCCAGAGAACGGGGTCCATCGCCATGGCCCCATCCAGGTGGAGTTTGTGTCAGCCGATCTGGAGGAGGACATCATTAGCAGAATATTCCGGATCTACAACGCTGCACGGGTACGAATCAATCAAACACACACACACACACACATAGACTCACGCAGACTCACACACATACACTGCCGCGAGCCTAACCCCCCCCTTCTCGCCCCTCACCAGCCCCAGGATGGGTACCGCATGGTGCAGCAGTTCCAGTTCCTGGGCTGGCCCATGTACCGAGACACGCCCGTCTCCAAGCGCTCCTTCCTCAAGCTCATCCGGCAGGTGGAGAAGTGGCAGGAGGAGTACGATGGAGGAGAGGGACGCACCGTGGTGCACTGCCTGTGAGAGCACACCTAGACACACTACACACCTAGACACACTACACACCTGGACACGCTACACACCTAGACACACTACACACCTGGACACACTACACACCTGGACACACTACACACCTGGACACACTACACACCTGGACACACTACACACCTGGACACACTACACACCTGGACACGCTACACACCTGGACACGCTACACACCTGGACACGCTACACACCTGGACACGCTACACACCTGGACACGCTACACACCTGGACACGCTACACACCTGGACACGCTACACACCTGGACACGCTACACACCTGGACACGCTACACACCTGGACACGCTACACACCTGGACACGCTACACACCTGAACACGCTACACACCTGAACACACACACCTGTAAACCTTACACACCTGAACACACACCTGGAAACACTACATCCCTGTACACACACACCTGGAAACCCTAGACACCTGAACACACACACACACCCCTGTGGACCATATAGAGTACTGAAGCCCCCACACACACACATAAAACCTGTAGAGCACACACACACGCAGCATACTCTGGTCTTCACCACAGAAACCATCCAACATGGCTTCAAAATGTCACAATGGTTTTAGTGTCACTCTCAGCCTCGCCCAATGCGATGCTCTGAAAGGTCACCAGCTCCGGGGCCCCGCCCACTTATTGTCATCAATCATAGGACCATCGCCCTAATGACAGTGGGGTGATCGCTACGGTGACAGATGACAGCAGAGCAGGCTGACACATCGGCCACTGCGGACGCTGTACGAGGGGCTATC
Source organism: Osmerus mordax (assembly GCF_038355195.1). NCBI lineage: Eukaryota > Metazoa > Chordata > Actinopteri > Osmeriformes > Osmeridae > Osmerus > Osmerus mordax. The sequence goes on from NC_090064.1 coordinate 13,391,818, forward strand.
GGTTCAGCCAAACTGCATTAGCGCAGAATGACCAGCAGAGGGCAGTGTCAGACTGATTCTCAATGGAGATCAGAAGCGGTTTAGCACCATCTACAGCCCATTTCGTAGAACTGCACACATACAGGAGTTAAAGGCAAGGTCTCCTAACTTACATTTACATTTAGTCATTTAGCAGACGCTCTTATCCAGAGCGACTTACAGTAAGTACAGGGACATTCCCCCGAGGCAAGTAGGGTGAAGTGCCTTGCCCAAGGACACAACGTCATTGGCATGACCGGGAATCGAACTGGCAACCTTCGGATTACCGATTCCCTCACCGCTCAGCCATCTGACTCCAACTTTCGGTGTTTCTCCTCCCCCCCCCCCCTCAGGAATGGTGGCGGGCGTAGCGGCTCGTTCTGTGCCATCAGCATCGTGTGTGAGATGCTGCAGCACCAGCGTTCTGTGGACGTGTTCCACGCAGTCAAAACACTGAGGAACAACAAACCCAACATGGTGGACCTACTGGTGAGGACCTCATCCTCACACACACACACACACCCTCAAAGATACACACACACACACGACTCAAAATACACATTCCAAGCACAGTCCAACACAATCGCATTTCAGCCTTTCTAACACTCCTCTCCTGTCTTGCTCTTCCACGTTCTTCTCCTCCCAGGATCAGTATAAGTTCTGTTATGAAGTGGCACTGGAGTACTTGAATTCTGGTTAGCTGGGCTGAAGACACCCCACCCCCACACGGAGGCTCTGCCCCCCCGGCTGAATGTGATTGGAGGACACCTGGATGCCCTGCTGACCTCTGCTACAGGAGTCTGTCCAACTGTATCTGAGGAGGAGGAGGAGGAGGAGGATGAAGAGGAGTGTAGAAGTCTGTTAGGAACCCTGAATTCTTTTGACTGCCCATCTGAACATGTATATTATGATGATAGCTCAGACACACACACACACACACACACACTCACTTGCCCGAATAACCCTATCTGTATCCTCTCCCTTATTCAGCAGAACTTCTAACACACACACACACACAACCGTTTGTACAGACCAATGCTGTTTCCTTCTCCCTTCTTCCCCTCCCCTATCGTCCCTCTCTCCTCTCCCCCATCTCTCTTCTCTTCTTCTCATATTTCCCTTTCCATGGGAATACAATGATATAACGTAATGTTGATAAAATGTATTATTTTTTATTTTCCATACATGTCTCAGTTTTCTCTCTTGCTGGTTTTATATGATGATGTTTTGTGGATATGAACTTTGAAACAGTTAAATATTAAATGTAGAAATGCTGAAGTAAAAGAAAATCTGGCATTAAGGAAAGATGAGAATGATGAAATGTCAGCGCCATGGCGTTCGGCTGCTATGACTACAAGCGTGTGAGACTGAGGGCAGGAGGGCCAACGCCAGAAGTCTGGTCAGGTGGCGTCCGGCGCGACTGTCTGTTCATAGTGTAAATATTATCTGCAGATTATTTATTCCTGGAGTGTTTTTGTGAAGCACATCAAGTGACAATCATGTTTTTTTTTCGGTCATGATTTTAAAAAAATCCTGTTTCACAGACTTTTGTTGCATAATGTTGGCCAGATGTATTGTAAGCCTTTTATTTAACTTGTATGGAATTAAACAAAACAAAAGTTACAAATACAGATCTATACATACCGACCTGGCTCAGACTATCATGAATCAACAACTCTAGCGCAAGGACGCAAAGTTTTGGGGAAACCAAGGGGCCGATTCAGAGCACCCGGTCCTACCATGATTGGCCCAGGCCTTTTTGACGAGCATAAATGTCCGCTGTCATTTTCGATCAAAACCCGTGGCAGTAAAGCCATTTCTTCATGAAATATACACTCTACTAAGTTGTGATCCATACTATAGACACATGATTTTACAATTGGAAGAGAAAATACGCACGAGTTGGAGTTACCACAGCTGTATAAAAAAGAATAATCACGGATGTTAACAGATTCAAGTGGCCAATAAACGTCGTGTTGTCATTATCTTTAGGCCAATGGCAGCGTGGGAATAAGGTTACGATCCGCCTATTTACGAAAGCGTGACGAATCAAAGAAGCTCATTGATGAATAATTCAGATAGTTTGCTTCGGGGAGTGACGCAGACAATGCAGAGTACTTTTTCGTTTAATTTTTGTCTTAAAAGAAATCAACCAAACAAATAATTATACAAACTGTCAACGAAAACCGTAGTTCCCAGCGTGGAACTTGAAACCTGTACTTTTCGGTCGGTCAGTGTCACGCATCGTAAAGGGCTTCCTTATGCCGATTCATGTGGTGTAGCTGCTAGGAAAAGATGCCGCAGCTGAAATCCAGAAAGATAGCCATTCTGGGATACAGATCCGTGGGTAAGTAAAAAAAACTGACATGATTTCAATAGCTATCCATCATCGCGACTCTTTCACTCGTCGGTCGCACATTAGTGCTGGTGTACACGGTTATGAGATGGGCAAGCAACAGTAGTGAGGGTAGCCAGCCAGCTAAGACGAACTGTTATCAATGAGACTATATATGTATCTTTCCTTAAACTGTCTGTCGTCGACTTGCCGGAGCTGTGATGAACTTCAGCCTGTCGTATGCTATGGAACCATGTCACCGTGGGCTAAATTTGTTCTTGAGGAGAATGGAAGGATGGGTGGGCTTCCACGTATTTTAGTTCAATTGGGACAACTTTAAATTCAATTGATACTTTTCTGTACCTAAATCACTAACTAGCTGTCTTAACTAGCTGGCTAGTGGAGGAGCTTAACAAGAGCGCTCATCCGTTAGGTGAGCAACACTAGGAGCAAGGGCTGAGCACGAGCGGTCCTGATGCTGCGGACAGGACGTCATGAGCGCACACGCGTCATGGCAGCTCCCCTCTAGACAGCGTGTCCGCGGCCTGTGAATGATAGTCTGGACAGCTCGCTCCCTCCGGTCTGAGAGACCCATTCCAGCCATGGGCTTTCCTCCCTCCCCCTAGGAGTCTGGAAGTGGGGAGAGGGGTGCAGAAAGACAGCACAGATGCTAACAGTGATATTACCCTCTCTCTCTTTCTCTCCTGTCAGGGAAGTCTTCTTTGACCATTCAGTTTGTGGAAGGACAGTTTGTAGATGCCTATGATCCCACGATTGAGAACAGTGAGTATGTACAGAACACGTATGTATGGACAGTACATGTGTCGATAGGTGCGTTTGACTTCATGCAGCGCCGGCGGCGGCGGCTGACTTGAAGCTGAGAATGCCATTGGCTGCTTCAAGTCAGCCTGGCTGCAGGCAGGTGCAGGCGACGCCGGCGCTGCATGAAGTCGAACTCACCTAATGAGATAACTGTGTCTCCTCTCTGTTGGCAGCTGAGTAGAGGGATTTGAATCAGAGCCATGTGGATGTTTGCATTCTCATCCAGTGTCCACACACACACATACACACATATCCATTAATGTTTTTAATGGTTGTGTGGGTGGACTGACTCTGAGCTCCTCAGCACAGCCAGACAGGAACTGCCAGCTCTCTCTCTCTCTCTCTCTCTCTCTCTCTCTCTCTCTCTCTCTGTCTCTCTCTCTCTCTCTCTCTCTCTCTGTCTCTCTCTCTCGCTCTGTCATTCGCCCTCTTTCTCCTGCCTTCCTGCCTATAGAATATTGAATCTGATTTCTATCACCTTTTCCCCCACCAGCGTTTACTAAGATGATCAGTGTGAACGGGCAGGACTACCATCTCCAGCTGGTCGACACAGCAGGGCAGGTACACTGTTATAGGAACTGTTACTGTTGTGGGAACTTATTCTGGGTTTTCAATATTAAGTGATCCTTGTACTGTATTGTGTGTTGTCTTGTGTGGTGTCAGGTATGCTGTTTATGTAGTATTTTATGATGGATTGAATGTGTTTTAATACCTGTCTACAAACAAATTTCCCCTAGTGGGAGCAATAAAATTGACTTGAATTGACTGTTACACCCTGCTGCCGGTCTCTCGAGGTGTATTCTTTCTCCACATGCTGGTCTCTCTAGTGATGTTGTTGTCTCTCTACAGGATGAATACTCCATATTTCCTCAGACCTACTCAATAGACATCAATGGATACATCCTAATATACTCTGTCACATCTCACAAGAGGTACAACTCTCTCACCTGCACCCCTCCTCTCCTCTTCCTTTGGTCAAACGGGTCCCAGAAGTCGAGCATGTGACTGATGGGTGTTGTGTCTGTGTTGCAGCTTTGAAGTGGTCAAGGTCATCCATGAGAAGCTACTGGATATGGTGGGAAATATACAGTAAGTATTGCACTCAGCTCCTCTTCTCCGGGACCTTCTCTATTCTTATTTCTGTTTCCAGACTAAATGTTTAGCTCTAACTGTCTCTCGCTCTCGCTCTCTCTCTCTCCATTCAGAGTTCCTATCATGCTGGTGGGAAACAAGAAAGACCTACACATGGAGAGGTATGTGACCCCGGCCTGTGACCTCGGCCTGTGACCCCGGCCCTGACCCAGCCCAGGGTCAGGACCCCCCCACCATAAAAACCCTAGTTCTCATCTTCTCTGGTGGTGGGATAAACCAATCTGCCGAGGGCTGCCAACCATGCCCTTCAAATCTGTATTTCCACAGCGGATGTCCCTCAGCTGTGTGGTTTCAGGCTGGGACAGGCGATCCCTCTGGGTTTGCCTGGAAAGGTGCCAGTGTTCCTGGACTGACACGGCCTGGGAAACAGTCCCCCAGTCCCCTCTCACATGTACACTGTTGACCTGTCTGTGTGTCAGCCTGACTCTCTACTGACCTCTCTCTCTGCTAGCCTGTCTGACCGCTAACCTGTCTGTCTGCAGGGTAATCAGCTGTGAGGAGGGGAAGGCTCTGGCGGAGTCATGGAACGCTGCCTTCATGGAGTCCTCAGCCAAGGAGAACCAGGTGATTTCCTGTTGGGTAGAAATACCTGTTTTATCCAGTCGACCCATCGAGAGAGAGAGACCCCTAGGGAGAGACCCAGAAAAAGAGAGAGCTGCTAATTGAATATTTCAGCCTTACTCTACAATTAGCTTAAACCTAGCAGTCACCACCAGGAATACATATTCTTCACACTCACATACACATACACACACACAGCACCCAAAGAGCATACCCTGATGGACATAGGGTTGATGTCAGCTGCTGGGTCATATTGTCATCAGGCCTCTTGTAAGGTTGTAGTATGACATTAATTCTTACCTGTGGCGTGTGTGTGTGCGTTTGTGTGTCAGACGGCGGTGGAGGTGTTTAAGAGGACCATCGTGGAGATGGAGAAGATGGAGGGAGGAGCCCCGCAGGGTCGGACATCCTGCTCCTTGATGTAGACCTGACCTCTGACCCTTAAGGCCTCTAACCCACTCCTGGACTCTCTACCCCCCCCCCCTTCCCCTCACCCAGACACTGGGACATCCCTGCACTTGAACTGCCTGGCTGCCTGCCATATTCCTTCTGTCAAAAATGATAAAAGAAAAAAAATAACTGTTTTTCATTTTTAAACAATGTGTAAAAAAAGAAAGAAAAAAAAAAGAATATATTTGTTGTAATTGTTTTCCATTCTCCAGTCTGTTGTTTTTTGGGGGAGGGGGGGGGGCACTACTATGGCACTACTAACGCCAGCTGTGGGCCTTACCCTGTCCCTACCCTTCACAGTAGAACCTTCCATTTTACTTTGACTGTTTTCATTAAAGGAGCTTATTGTTTCAGTACACAGTGTTGTTGTCCTTGTGACGATGGTAAGGATGAAGTCATCCAATAAGATAACACACAGCCTCTACCTGGTGTTTTAACAGCCTTAACCCTAGCCTCTAACTCAGCCTCTACTCTAGCCTATAACAGCATCTACCCTGGCCTCTAACATACTGTAGCCTCTATCCCGTTCTCTGGCACAGCTTCTATATCCTGGGTTTCGTTTTACTGCTACGTAGTATAAAGATTAAAGTATGTCCATCCCATTAAAACTGCTGTGTAAATCAATATTGTCTCTAAGTGCTGTTGCTGCGTTGCCTTCCTCCGGCTCAGTAGAAGCACTAGCAGGATCCGGCAGTTCTTCTAGGAAACTGTAAAGGGATAGAATCAGAATTGTGTTTAATCGTCAAGTAATCGGTCACAAACAAGGAATTTACTTTGGTGGGCAGGTGCATACAGTGAACATTTAAGCAGGTGGGTAGGTTACCTATCACAACATTATGTGCTACCTCCAGTTCAAATATTTCACGTCTGACTGGGATGACGGGTCATAATCACCTGCTGTCCATGAACACACACGCGTACAGATAATTTAGTCTGGCAGCTCATAGTAACTCCCAGATAGACAAAAAGTGTGAACGTGTAGTACAACTATTACACCTGGTTACTATGGTTACATCACACACACCAAGCCCCCTCCATACAGTGCAGACACCAAACCATAGTAGAAGCCCCCCCCCCCTTTAATGCCACAAAGCCCCATCCTAGCAGATTTCTTTGTTGCTGCCGTGCTCTGTCCTTTGGGGGTCAAACCACCAGCATCAGCACTGGGCTTGAACAGAATGTGCCCACCCAGCACTCGCTTTAAGCCCTCCATTGTGGGCTCTTTGTACCTCCTGCCTCGCGATAGCCCCATGCACGCGCTCGCCCGTATAAATTGAGGTGTCCAACTTTTTCGCTGTTACACTTTCTTACTTGTGGTGAGTTGGATAGCATCCAGGAAAATGTCGCAGTACTCTGGAAAGGTGAGTGGGTCTATATGAACACACACACACATAATGCAGGCCAGCGAGACAACTAGCACCACTAGATTAGCCTCACTTACCTGTGGAGAAGCAGTGAAAAATGAAAGGATGGAGGGAATGTAGTGAAAGGAGAGCTGGTGTATAGGTCAGTATTGATTTATCTGACATTTATCTGCCTGTTGGACCACTGCAACACACACTGCAGAAGAGAGAAAGATAGAGGGATGTGAGCTGAAATGACCAGAGAATGGAGGAGAGAGGAGAGAGAAGAGGGTCCCACAAATGTATGAGTGTTATGGGAGAGTTAAAGAGGGAAAGACGGATGGAACTATGGCTGAGATGGATGTTTTGCTTACAGGTTTGTCTGTTTTGTTTCATAAGGGTTAAAAGAGGATTTTTTTTAATAACATCCTTATCTTTGATTAGAGGACGGAAAATCGCATTTGAAAGAATCATACATTTAGTTTGGTCAGTTGTGAGATATTGTTGTGTCTGCTGTGCGGACAGCTAGCCTTAACTCCCGGTTGCTCCTGACCACTCACACAATACTGCCACCCAGGGGCAAGTCGACAGCACAACACGTATTTCACCTTAACCACCACACACTGGTGTGTATGGTCGGTACGCATGTTTGTGTATGGTGTCTTTAAGTGTGTGTGTGTGTGTACATTTATTCTGTTTGAACGTGAGAATTTACAAAACGTATAAACTTATACAAACCCTTCCATCGTCTCCCCCCTCTCCTCTCCTTCTCACCCTGCCTCTTACCCATCTCCTCAGATCACCTTTTACGAGGGCAAATGCTTCACTGGCAGGAAGCTGGAGGTCAGAGGGGAGTGTGACAACTTCCAGGACCGTGGCTTCATGAACAGGGTCAACTCCATCCGTGTGGAGAGTGGAGCCTTCATCTGCTACGACCACCCTGACTTCAGGGGCCAGCAGTACATCCTGGAGCATGGAGAGTACCCCGAGTTCCAGCGCTGGAACTCCCACAACGACCACATGGGCTCCTGCAAGCCTATCAGGATGGTGAGAGACATGGGGATCAGGCTGGGATGATGAGGCTGGAGAGGAAGCTGGATGCACCTCCTGAAATGACACGCACACTATCATCCTGAATTGTTTCTTTAAAAATATATATTGTTAGAAGTACCACAAGTTGTCTCCCCGTCTCCCCTCACTCGGTCTCTCTCTCCCCGCCCACCAGCATGGAGAGCACTACAGGATGGAGCTGTTCGAGGCCTGTAACTACTCTGGCCAGTGTGTAGAGATCTGTGACGACTGTCCCTTCCTCCAGAGTCGTGGTTTCTCCAAGAACTGCATCAACTCTATCAGGGTCTACGGAGACGGAGCGTGAGTCAGACACACACACACACTGAATTATACACACACACACAAGCACTGACTCATACACACAAGCACACAAACACAAGCACTGACTCATACACACATCCCCCCCAAAAACATGTACATTCACACACACATAAAGCTCCACCAGCACAAGGTCTGACAGATATGAACCATGTTAACTGTGTGTGTTCTCCTCTGCAGCTGGGTGATGTATGAGGAGCCTAACTTCCGTGGTCGTATGTACATTGTGGAGAGAGGAAACTACTGCAGCCACAACGAGTGGCAGGCCCAGAACCCCAACATCCAGTCCATCCGTAGGGTTGTCAACTACTTCTAAACTCTGACCCCGACCCCCCCTGCTCCCCCGCCACGGACTGTGACTTTTATCGCTCTGATTTAAAATAAAATGTTGAAAAAAAAACAAAAAAATACTATAATGCCTTTTTTTATTACATTACCCCGTGTTCGTTTCATGTGAGAAAGGATTATGGGAGTGGGAGTTCTTCCGCACAGTTCTGGATGAACCACAATTGAGTTTCAAGAATTCAAAACACACCTTCTGATCTTAGATCCTACCTGACCACCTCAGACTGGAAGCCCTTCAGTCTACTAGCTGAGGTGGCCGTCCCAACCACACAACTCTCCCCAACACTGGCTATGTCAGTCAAGTCACTGAACTGTGGTGTAAAAGAAGGATTACGCATATTCCGAGTAGCCAAACCAGGTTTTATTGAACATGAGAAGACTTCTACCAATCAAATGTGAATGAAATGAAAGGCAGCATGAACTATGACATCACTCATCATAATAGAACTGAAAAACTAAAACACAGCACGACCTCCATGAAAAACTGAAATTGTTGAAAAACACAAAAAAGCTTTAGATGTCAGGATATGATTATACAGTTTTATAAAATAACTATATATATATTTTTTTTACTAATTTGACATTTTCTCACATGGAGGACTGCAGATGCAGAAACACTGAAGAGATCAAACCAGACTACTGAGAGAATCGTTTCTAACAGACACTGCCTGAACACAAGCAGGAAGGGAGGGAGAGAGGGAGGGAAAGAGAGAAGGAGGAAGGAAGGAAGGAAGGAAGGAAGGAAGGAAGGGAGGAGGATTTGAGGCATCTTTAAGAGTGTTCAAACAGGACCAAGGTCTGAAACAGGACAGAACAGGTGAACATTTAGATTTATTGCTAGAAGGCAGAGTCACGAGGTGTGTGTGTGCGTGCACATGTGTGTGTGTGTTCAGCTTCCAATACTGTTCAGCAAGGATTTCATCTGGCCTATGAAGTCCATCTCCTCCTCCAGGGTGAGGTCCAGATAATCCTCCTCATGTCTGGGAATGTCCTCCAGAACCTCATTCACCAGGTCCACATCCATCAGGCTCTGTGACACACTGGTGGAGCCTGCAACACACACAGTAGAATCCTGAACGTGCCTGGTGGAACTGTGGAAGGCCTGTGCGTGTGTGTCTGTGTGTGTGCTGTGTACCTGCAGAGTCGGTGGATGTGCTGGCTTCATCAGAGGCGGAGGAGGGTGGGGAGGGGGAGAGCAGCTCTGGGGGGATCACCCCGCCGTGGTCCAGCAGCAGCCTGGTGGCCTCGGGGATGTCCCCCCCCACCAGCCTCAGCGCCGCCTCAGACGCCTCCCTGCCGAAGCCCAGGTACTGGAGCTGGAGCGAGGCACGGGACGGGTCACAGGCCACACACAGAGGAAGATAAGGCAGAAGCTAGTTCTGAGGGGCGTGTCCTTACCTGTTCCACCAGGTCTTGACTGACAGGCTCCTCTAAGTTGTTATTAGTGGACTGGTCCGCCTGGGCGGAGTCAAGGAGAATCTGAGGGAGGAGCAGCAAGGACCAATCAGAATCATCAGGGTAAATACAGCCAATTGGCACAGAAGAAACACAAAACACAGCAGAACAAAACGCTACTGAGACACAATTGAAACACTATGCAGCCAGTGGACTGCATAGCTGTAGACTGTCAATAGAGTAGAGTCCTCTGCTGGCCTTCTAGTCATTAGAGAGGATATGAGGCAAGGAGAAGACAGTAAAAGCCAGGAGTCTGACCTGGTAGGCCTGGTCCACGTTTCCGTCTGCCTGCTGGAGGGCTACAGCTGCATCTCTCTTACAGTAGCCCAGCTCTCTCAGGGTGGAGATAGCCTCCACTCGCCTCCTCCTCTTCTCCCTCTCTTCCCTCTTCATCTCATCACGCTCCTGAGAGGGACACGGACACACACACACACACACACACACACACAAACACAGGGATGTAGTACACATCGAATAGGTGGACCCAAAAGATAAAATATAGAAGAGCAAGTAGAAATGAGAGGATGGAAAGGAGGAGCAGGAGAATCAGGGGAAACAGGAAGAGGCGTTGTAGTTCTTTCAGTTCCTTGCCTACCTGTCTCCTGTTGCTGATGTGCATGGCGGCCTGGTTGACGTTGCCCTGGCAGGCCCGCAGGCCCAAGCGAGCCTCCCGCTCAGAGAAGCCAAGAGCCAGCAGCTGTGTCATCAGGTCTGGGTCCGTGACTAAACGCCTGTACAGGTCCTCCGCCTGGGGAACAACACGGTCTGTGTTAGGGTGCAGTCCTGTGGGGTTGGGTGTGGTAATGTGAGGTAATCCCAGTGCTTGGTAGTATGTTGTCGTGTATACCTTCTGTAGTGTGAGGGCAGCGTCTCGCTCTTGCCCGTCCAGAAAGAAGAGAAGACTCTGGAGGAGGTACATCCTCAGGAACAACACGTCCTCACTTCCTGTGTTACCCTGGAAACACACATAACCACCTCACTCACTGTATCACCCTGCTATCCAGCATGTGACGGTGAATCAGAAGGTGAGGCAGGGTGTAAGGGTGAATGTGAGGGCAGGGTGTGAGGCTGAATGTGAGGGTGAGGGCGAATGTGAGGGTGCGGGCAGGGTGAATGTGAGGGTGTGGGCAGGATGTGAGGGTGAATGTGAGGGTGCAGGCAGGGTGTGAGGGTGAATGTGAGGGTGCAGGCAGGGTGTGAGGGTGAATGTGAGGGCAGGGTGTGAGGGTGAAGCAGAGGAGTCTTCACACCTTGATTTGCAGCAGCCTCTGTTGCCGTTCTCCATAACACTTGAGGAAGCAGTCCTCTGCCCTCTGTAACCGCTGCCTGCCGTCATCCAGACAGCTCAGGGCCTCCAGCGCTCGATAGCACCACACGATGTCCAGCTGCAGTACTGCATAGTTATCCACTGTACCCAGCAGAGCGGAGCCGCAGTGACTACAGAGACAGACAGACAGAGAGAGAGAGAGAGACAGAGAGAGAGAAGGTGAGAAAAGTGGAGGGGAGTCAGATGGCTGAGCGATTAGGGAATCGGCCTATTACTCGTGCCAAATGACCTTGTGTCCTTGGGCAAGGCACTTCACCCTACTTGCCTCGGGGGGAATGTCCCTGTACTTACTGTAAGTCGCTCTGGATACTAAATGACTAAATGTAAAACATTTGAAAGTAGAATATTTTATAGCTGTAGTGACATACTACAAGAGCTAACTGTAACAAACTATAGCTGACTTTATTTAACACTGGGTTGACCCAGACTATGTATGATTGATTCATTAATAACAGAGACTTACTTAAACTGGTCATCAGCCTGCAGCAGGTGACATAGTGCAGCTTCATACTGCTTCCTCTTCAACAGCGCTCGGCCCTTCTCGTGGAATCCCATGGCCAGGATCAGAGCCTAGACACACACACACATTCCTCATAAACATTTAGCAACTGATCCTTATGGTAAACCATTCAATCGTGCGTGTGTGTGTGTGTGTGTGTACCTTCTTCTCGCTGTGAGGGATGTTGAGAGGGTTGCCCTTCTGGTCTGCTATCTCCAGGAAGGGTGTGGTAGCTGGGTCTTCACTGCCATCTGAGGACAGCACACCACAAGAATACTGACACGCCTCCAGACACGCCCCCAGACACACCCCCAAACTCAGGAGAACGCTACAGTGATCTCACCTCCCTTAGGAGACAAGTTAGGAGGTAGAGGTGACCTTTATTTGGACTCACCTCTCTCTGAGAGGATCTGGAAGCCTTTCTGGGTCCTCTGAACGCTCTCGTTCTGAGTCTTCTTCTTCTCCTCCTCATCTGCCATCTGCTTCTTCTTCTGTGGTTCACTCACTCTCAGTACCATTACCTTACTGTTGTTCTTCACATTCTGCTCATTCAGATGCTTCTCTGTGGGGGTGGAGGGAGGGGGGAAGAGAGAGAGAGAGAGAGAGAGAGAGAGAGAGAGAGAGAGAGAGAGAGAGAGAGAGAGAGAGAGAGAGAGAGAGAGAGAGAGAGAGAGAGAGAGAGAATGAAAGGTAGAAGACAGTGAGAACTTAACATTGTATTATGTATGTACGTCTTCTGCAGATGCTATTAGTATAACAGTGACTTTACCCGGCAGCAGTTCCTTCCCATTTAAGATCAGCTTGATGTACTGTAGGCCGTGAATCTCAGCAATCCTGCAGGCAAAACAAACCGTACAGAGTAACAGAATGGCTGTGACACTGACCACACACTAAGCTGACAGTCTTCTGCTGTAACCAGGCCAGCTGCTGCTCACCTGTCCATCACAGACTGGGTCAGGACATCCAGTCTGGTCTCCAGATAGTTCTTTTTGGAATCCTGAGTAGGGGAAACAAAAAGGTTTGGTTAGTTAGCAACCATATGACTCTCTCTCACACACACACGCAGAAAATTGTATCTCTTTTCAGTTTATTTTTCCGTCATCTGCAGCTGTCTCTCTCCTTTTCTTTGTTTTGCTTTCTCTTTCTCCCCCCCCCCCAATTGTCTCTTACACAAACACCACCCAACATCTTCATTCCGTTTTTCTTTCTCATTCTCTCACCTTCCTGGCATCCCTGGGTAGCAGTAGTTCCAGGGTGGCCACACAGGTCTCTCTGTATGTCCTGTTCCCCATTCCTTTCTTCACGGCCAGACCCCTGATGTTCTCCAGAGCTTCCTCTACCTCTTCCACCGAAAAACACACAACGGGAGCATAGCGCTCAGCCAGCTCCTGCACACACGGAAAAGACAGACATTGAGTTCAAAATATAATAGGGCTTAATCGTATTAGGTTAGTCTGTAAAGTTGATTGAGGCCACTTCACCCGACATTCAGGACGGATAGCTGAGGTACATAGCTAGCTACCTTTAGCGGCTGGAGTCCGGGTTTGTTGTCTTCGGAGGTGTATGGTGGATTCCACAGCTGTATTTTATCTTGCTTCAGATGGTTGATCAGCTTTGCTTGGATGTGTTGCTCCGCCATTCTCCAAACTGTGGAGGACACAAAAGAGAAACTGAAAATGAACAATGAAAGACCCGGAAAGTCTGCTGACGTTGTTAATAGGAGATATAAAAAGCACCTGCTCCCACTGAACTGAAGCGTTACATTTACTAGCCTTCGTTAGCATGGAGTTTGCTAACTGGGACACTTGCTTTTCAGAAAGGACTCTCAAACATCATAGTCATATAGTTATATTCTAACTATTTGACATTAGCTGACAGTGATAGTTTTAACTGAAAATTAGTCTAACACAGAAGATGGAATTGAGTACACGGCGAAATGTAGCTGAATGACTGACTACATTACCTTTTGTCGGAAGAACGTACGTCTGTGACGAATGTGTTGTTTTGTTTTTGTCGCACTGACTTCTTCCGCAGTACGGCATTTCGCATGGTCCAATCTTCCTTCTACTGGGAACAAACGCCACAACATGCAGATGCGTGGTTCTTTCTAGTACCGTTCTTTTCTAGTATCTTTCTAGCACATTTCTATGGGTTTATGGATGTATTAATTTCATTCCTGAATAAAATAATTATGCAAAGAAAAAGCAAAAAATACAATATTTCATGTTGGATTCCTATGTTTTAAATATAGACTTCTCTAACCCCATAGTGAGGGTATTTAGCACGCTAGGCTGTTTGGAAAGTATACTGGTGCCTCAACTCAGTGTGAAGGATACAGAACCTCCTATTTTCCCTCCATTGTCAAGTTGTCAATCAGCTTTTCAGCCCAACAACATGATCATGATGACAACACGTTCAATCACACCTATAACAATGCAAGTTAAACAACTTCACCTTTATCTAAACGTTTATAGTCTGGACCAGAGGTCATGATAACTTCCTCGACAAGCCAGTTGGGGCGGTACACATTCCATCAGTCTCCATGACTACCTGCATCTAAGGTACTACCAGATAGCATACCCCAACCTAGCAGGACACGGAACCAGGAAGTGTTATGCAACTTCAGAGTCTGACAAACAAAAGCAGTCCTACACCAGCGCTTGAACCTAGATGCAGTAATATTTATGTGGATATTTAATACAGAACAGTGTTAACAGCAGGTTACCAGTGGTGTGTGTGTGACAACAAGAGGCCTGAAACAAGGAAGGTCCAGAGGTCATAGGTCACAGTTCAGTCCTTTAATGGAGGTTAAGTGTGAAACATACAGTTCTCCTACATGGATTTATTCCTATGAGAACCTGTTTGAGTCATATGACAACATCCAACAAGACTAGGTAATCAAATGACACATCAAAGAGACAGCCTCATTGGAACCTACCAGCTACAGACAATGGCTAGTCCAATTTATATAGTATTAATCCATAGAGCAAGTGCATTCATACATATATACCCACATTTATATACACATACATGCATACAGTTATATAAGGTGCTTTGCCACACAGTCTTCCACTGGAGTTGTCCCCTTCAACGGTCTTCCCAGCAGGTAGAATTCTCTGGTGAGTGGGGCTAAAAGGAAGAGTACAATCCCAGCCTTTTAGCTGCCTCAGACTTGGTCAGTGTCTTCCTCTGTGGGAAGGGGTAATGGTGGGGGGAAGAAGAGGAGGGGCCAAGCGGGTGGGCCCCACCACCCCGAGAATGATGGCTGCCAAAGCTCAGCTGCCTGGACAGGACAGCCGGAGCAGAGGACTTCCTGCTGGATCCTCCAGACACTCCGCTGTCCAGCTCTTCAGAAGATCCAGAGGTGGAAGCCCCCGAGGGAGTCAGCTCCCCAGCCGAGCCCCGGGACTGACCCTCTGACAGGGGGGACGGGGAGGAACACGGCGTGGAAGAGACAACGCTGGGACATCTGGGATTGAAGGTGGTTTGTTGCATAGGGGCGTTGTTGACCAGGCAGGTCCGTCTGTGCATGCCTAGGTGTGAGTGCCAGGGGCCCTTCTCCATGTCGACAGAGGAGGGGGACTGGGAGTCCTGGTTTGGGAGCCCCCACCTCTCAGTGGAATCCTCCCCACTCCCCTGGCTAAATGGGACCACACTGACCATGGAGCATCCATCTGTCTCCACTACTGGGGCTGGGGACAGGGGGAATTGAGGGTGAGGGATGTGTGCAGGATGTGTGGGCAGAGGATGATGGATGTGTGCATACATTCAGGAGTTATATGTGCAAAGTGTGTGTGTGTGTGTGGGGGGGGGGTAAGAGATTGGGAGGGACAAATGCGGCATAATTGGTGAGTATTAAAAAGGCCTTGGGTCAGACAAAAGCTTCCTGTTTAAGACGCGAAAATACTGGCTACAAAAACGTCAATTTGAAAATAAATTCGACACCATTAATAACAAAGCAGGATTGAGGCATGTCATGTCAAATTTGTTCTGTGACACCTTTTAATGTATCTTAAGAAATGCATTTAGTTAAGCACTTGTTAAAAATCATAAAAGCGATAGCCTAACTGCTTTGTAGCGTTTGCCCTATGCTAAGCAACCTGGAAATCGACGCCCAACTTTCAGACACAACATGAAGTTGCGCAGAACGTGCTCAAATCACACATCTAATTAAGTACATACCCTACTAACAGCAAACTTACCTTGTCTAAATAAAACCACCTGAGTTTGTCGCTTTTGCTTTTCTCTGGTGCACCGGTACTGTTCTCTGAGCAACGCTATATCCATTCTGCTCCGCTCCTCCGTCGATTCAGTTTGGTTGTCCTCGTCCACGAGGCGACTCACGTCCCCGGTGGCAGCTTCACCTCTAATAACATTCCGTGATCTAATAGGTTCCCAGGAACACGACGAATCTGAACAGCAGCAAGACATTATCCTGTTTGCATTGGCCCGATTATAGATTGTATTTCACATCTGTAAAAGATAAGGCAGAATATTTTGTCCTTAGCTCTGTCTTGAGCCAGGCTCTCTTTACAGTGTGGTGTTCTGGGCTGAATGATGTGCAAACATTTGAGGACAATTGAAGGTGGACCTTTCCTGTGAAAACAGAAACGTTTACAGTTTTTTCGCTAGTTTACTCTCTTGCAAGAGGTGGAAACAGTTATCTAAAGGAGAAGGGGAAAATAATGAAGATACAGTTCAATAAATCTGCACCTTACCTCAACCAAAGTTTTAGTATAATCCTAATGAGTGCCAGATAAAGTAATTGCATTTGTATAATCTGTGTTTAAAAGCTGTCTTACCTAGAGGCATGTGGTTAATGTGGTTTAAAACATGTTTGATGATTTAATATGAGAGAGGGAAAAAAGAAAAAGTTCATTAGAGAGGGCGGACCAGAAAGAGAGTATACTGGTGTTGCTATAGTTTGAAAGCCATATGTTGACACAGCAGGATGTTGAAGTAGAGGGTGAGTCCTGGTACTAAATGATGACAGGAGAGCAGGTGACATTACTCAGGTGTGTGTACGCCATATCACAAGTGTAGAACAAGGTGTATAACCGCCCTAAAACAGGTGTTTCACAGGTGTATCCCAGCCACCTGATACTGAACGGAAGGTATGGATAGATGTGAAGCGTTCTGACAGTTGTTACATAACATAATTGGCTGGAAAGTAGGTGCTGCAAATTTAGAAATTGATATTCCACTGGGATTGAACTGTTAGTGTTGCTAAACAACTCTAAGAGGACATTACACACGGTTATAGGCGACAAAACGTTTCATTTTTTCACTGAAAAAAATCTCATGATGACTATATTGGTATATCTGATGAATCAGCCTGTTTTGTATGAAAGTGATCCATGGGATTCCTTCATTTCCATGAATTGTTCCGCAAGTTTCCTGTTGCTGCCAAGAGACAGGCCTGCAATCTCTCTCTCTCTCTCTCTCTCTCTCTCTCTCTCTCTCTCTCTCTCTCTCTCTCTCTCTCTCTCTCTCTCTCTCTTGTCTCTGTCTCTCTCTCTTTCTTTTTCTCTCTTTCTCGCTTTCTCTCTCTCTCTTTCTATGTCTGCAGTCGAGTCTGGAGATTTTTCAAGTTACGGTCTCTTTAAAACTTTAACCCATCATGTCCCGTGGGGAAATCATCTCGGAGTAGTTCACTGTTTACGTCGGTGTCTGCCATGGCGCAGAATTCGGATTCTCTGTACCTGGGATTTGACTTCAGCACTCAACAGGTAGGTGCACACTGCTGTTCACCTGCTGCGTTATGTGGGTCAAATAATTTCACAAGTAGCACCTAGTCGAAAATGAGCAGAGCATGCGGAAAAAGTACGAGAAGTCTAACTAAAAAGCAGCTGAGTCTAGCTGTATTCATTTACTGGGTCTACACTACGTGAATTTCAGCAGTGACACTCTGTTTCATTAACGTTTTTTTTACTGCTTCAACTTTTCTGACCCTCACATATTCAGCACACAGCCCAAACAAAACAGATAGTTGTTGTGTGTCTTGTAAACTAAATAAACAGACATCATTTAGGTATATAGCGTGAGTTTAGGTCGCTAACCCATATGGTCTGACTGTCTGCAGCTCAAGGTTGTGGCTATTGACGGAGGGCTGAATGTGGTGTACCAGAACAATGTCCAGTTTGACCGTGAGCTGCCCGAGTTCAGGTAATGACTAACCTGCAGCAGTTCTAAATTGATGTTGAAATATTGTTTCATAACCTCCTTTCTGCCCCTTTCTCTTCCAGGACCCAAGGAGGAGTCCATGTCCAGGCTGACAGACTGACAGTCACTTCCCCAGTCCTCATGTGGGTGAAGGTAGGGTCGTGTCGTCCATAAAGTTGCCCTCCAATCTCTTGGACGCTTCATCTGTCATCTGTCTCAGACCTAAAATCGAGGTATGAGTTGGTAAAATATTAACTTTGGGATTTCACCTATTTACTGTGTGTCCTGCTGTCCCAGGCCCTGGGCCTGCTTCTGGAGAAGATGAGAATCGATGGATTCCACTTCTCCCATGTGAAGGCCCTCTCTGGGAGTGGCCAGGTCAGTGTGGGAGGTAGACCTGTATGTGCGGCCCCTTCCCCCAGGATGGCCATTTGACATCCCTTTAATGTCCCTGTGTGTGTGTGTGTGTGTGTGCAGCAACATGGCAGTGTGTACTGGAGGAGAGGAGCCAGCCAGACCCTTAGACAGATGGAGCCTGGAAAGAGTCTGCATCAGCTGCTGCAGGTAGACGTCTGTCTGTCTGTCTGTCTGTCTGTTGGTCTATGTGGTGTGTGAGTGTAGAGTTATGTGTGTGTGTGTGTGTTTACAGTTGTATTTGTATTTGTAGAGTTATGTGTTTCTGGAGTTGTGTGTGTGTGTGTGTGTGGTGTGTCTGCAGAGCAGCTTCTCAGTGGTAGACAGCCCAGTGTGGATGGACTCCAGCACCACACACCAGTGTCAGAACTTGGAGGCAGCAGTAGGGGGCGCTCAGAGGCTGGCTGATATCACAGGCTCCAGAGCCTATGAGGTAGGCATGGAGACGTGAGAGAGTGAGTGAGTGAGTGAGCGAGCATGTGAACATGTGAATGTATCAAGGTCGGATTGACAGTTTTGGAGAATCATCTTTTTCACCCATCTCTCTCTCTGTCACAGCGTTTCACAGGAAATCAGATTGCCAAGATCCACAAAACCAAGACTGACCAATACATAAACACCGAGGTAACATTGTGACTATTATATGTAATAACAATGCATAAGGGCCCCTCTCATTGAAGTGTTCCCTTTCCTTCATTATCATTTCAGAGAATTTCATTGGTCAGTAGTTTTGCAGCGTCGCTGTTCCTCGGAGGCTATGCTGCAATAGATTACAGTGATGGTCAGTCCAGATAAGTCAGTCCTATGACATTAGATTAGATCACATTAGATCCGACTGTGAGGAGTTGGCCAGCTAACTGGGTGTTGTGTCCAGGTTCTGGTATGAACCTGATGGACATCACTTCCAGGACCTGGGCTCCACGCTGCCTGGAGGCTGTAGCACCAGGCCTGCAGGACCTGCTGGGAGATCCACAGTCTTCTACTGCTGTTCTGGTACCTGGGGCTGGGGTGCGGGAGCTGGGGGGTGGGAGGGGTGGGGTGAGGAGTTGAAGGGTTGCTTGTTGTAGCTGAGGTGTGTGTTGTCTCTGTTCAGGGCTCGGTCTCGTCCTACTACGTGTCTCGGTACGGCTTCTCACAGGACTGCAGAGTGGTGGCCTTCACTGGAGACAACCCAGGTAGTAACCCTGTGGCCCTGCATGTCGTGGTCTTGTCTCGGCCCATGAAAGCTATATGAAGGCTGTCTTATGTCTTGTTTCCTGTTGGCTCTGTCCTGTGCAGGATCCCTGGCTGGGATGAGACTACAGGAAGGAGACGTTGCTGTAAGTCACATCCACCTGTCTGGTCTTAAAATTAAGTGCTGCTCCCTTTGTGATGTAATTTTCCTTTAAGTGGTCCTCTATCCCATCTAATACATACATATATGTGTGTGTGTGTGTGTGTGTGTAGGTGAGTCTGGGCACCAGTGACACAGTGTTTCTGTGGATCACAGAACCTCATCCAACCATTGAGGGACACATTTTCTGCAACCCTATAGACTGTCAGTCCTACATGGCCTTGATATGGTACAAACACACACACAACACACACACATACTCGCTCCAAGGGGTTACTCGTGGAGACTGGTGTGTGTCTGTGTCTCTGTTTCCAGCTTCAAGAACGGCTCCCTGACCAGAGAACGAATCAGGAACGAGTGTGCTGGAGGATCATGGGAAGCTTTCTCCTTGGCCCTGCAGTCGACGCCTCCGGGTAACCACGGCAACATAGGTACCAGTGATGGCATTTTGGTGTACTGTATACTGCTTGCGTGTTTTGCCATTCAGGCTGTCTAATGTGATTGATCAGTGGTGTGACATGGGGGTGTGGTCTGTTTTCAGGGATTTATTTTGACACCATGGAGATCACTCCATCAGCAATGGGAGTTCACAGACTGGACAAGGACGGCAATGAGGTGAGGCGGGGGAGGGGGCGGGAGAGGACTTAGGAAGGAAGGATGAGGAGACAAGAGACCAGACCATATTTCTGAGTCAGTTAAAAGCCTGTGACCCCCCCCCCTCTCTCTCTCTTTCCTCCGCAGGCTGCGGGGTTCCCCCCCCAGACAGAGATCAGAGCTCTCCTGGAGGGTCAGTTCCTGGCAAAGAGGCTACATGCTGAGAGACTGGGCTACAGGATCAGTTAGTTCTGTTCTTCCTCCAATCCTTGTACTATTCTCTCTGTCTCTCCCCCTCTCCGTCTGTCTCTTCTCTCCCTGTCTACAGAGACACACAGAGAAATACTATGGATTTTTACTACTCCCTTTCTCAGTTCCAGGTACCAGAGTTCTGGCCACGGGAGGTGCCTCCTCCAATCAGGATATCCTGCAGGTCAGTGATGTAACTTCCTTCCACCTGGACATATACTGTATCCTGGTGTACAAACACTCTGTATCTCTCCATCTCTCTACTGTCCTCCCTCCCCAGGTCTTGTCAGATGTTTTCAGTGCACCAGTCTACACCATTGATGTGGCCAACTCTTCCTGTCTGGGTTCTGCATACAGGGCCCTGCATGGTGAGATCGGACCTATGTGTCTATCAGGAGGCTCCTCAATTTTTAACGTAAACATGCCATCTGAGTATGTGTGTGTGTTCAGGCTTGGTTGCTGACCAGGGTGTTTCGTTCTCTGATGTGGTCCAGAAAGCTCCGGAACCCAAACTAGCTGTGACGCCCACACCTGGCTCACAAGAGGTACCGTCCACTCGTTTTTCTCTCTCTCTCACAGACACACACACATCTAGGATTGCTGGTTGACTGGCTGTGTGTGTGTGTGTTTCAGGTGTTCCAGCTACTGTTGAAGCGCTACGCTGAGTTGGAGAAGAAGATTCTACAGGAGTCCTACCCCTGACCCAGCTTGAAAAATCGGCTCAGCTCAACGTCCTGTCTTTGTCCTGATTGGAGATGTTGTCAAGGGAAGAACAAAACACAGCAGTGACTTTCAAGTCATTCCAACTGCCTCATTAGATGGAAGGAAGTTGTTAACTTGACTGATTTATTGGTTGTATGATTAATTGATTGATGCAGACTGTACATGAGTCTTGTGAGATGGACCAACGTTTGTCATTTCAGGGTTGTATGTGTGTGTATGTTTTGTATGTTTTACCTCTGTGTGAGAACACTGATGTTCTCACCAGTGTCCATGATCCACAATTACTAATGTTAGGATGAACCTGGTTAACCACACACCTGTATTCTGCAGCCTGGATATCCACAAACAATAAAATGTATGTATAAAAGCACATTGAGCTGCAATTCTTGTATGAAATGTGCTATATAAATAAAGTCTTATGTGAGATGCAACTCCTTTCAGTAGCCTATTGTGATAGTGATATGTGTGATATGGACGATCATACAAAGGTCAAAGGTGACTTGCTTTATTTAGGTGTACTTTATGCACCTGCTACCCCAGAAATGTGCCTTGTGGGAAAGTTTGAAGAGATTTATAGGTGTTGGTCTTTCTTTGCCTGTTAGTGTTGATGTGTGATTAAAATATCATAGAGTGACAGAAAGAGACAGGAAGAAAGGGAGATGAGAGAAAGAGAGATAAGATTGGAAAGTGAAAAAGATAAAGTAGAGATGGACAGGTGGCATACTACATCCGGTAGCAACAGCATTGGATGCCATCTGCAGTTAAACACCGCCGAAGAAGAAGAAAACACGGAAGAATAACAGGGACTCAGAAGTGGGCACGGTCCACAGTCTGGAGTTTGCGATCATGTCGTCAAGCGACGACACTAACGTTGTTGGAGGAGTCCATGGGCTTCTTTTGAAGCTTTATGCTTCTCTCTTGGATAGTGACTCTAGAAATGCAGCTTTGAAATGCCATGATATTATCGGGGATTTGGGGCAGGAATGCATGTTAACACAAAGCGAGAATGAACTTGGTAAGATTTCAGCCTTACCCCGCGCGCGGGACCTAGCCTAGCTGTTTGATTGTTACCTGTCTATCTTGCGTGTTAAAAAAAGTAATATTATAGCAGTTTGCAAGCTGTATATCTTGATTACCAGAAAATAGCCACTTGCCAAATAGGGTGACTAACCTCAGTGCTTCGTGCTAACGATAGCTGACCAATAACAACTTTAATGGTTAGCTAAATGGGACTAATCAGGCAATACAATATTTCTTTTGAGCAACTTTTTCACTTCCAGAAAGTTTCATTTGTTAATTTACAACGATAACCCTGCCCTGTCGTCTGTGATCTGTGAACAGTGCCACGCTGCGTGTCATTCATTTGTCCAGAACGTAAACAAAGCATGAGTTGATGCACTTGATTCTGGCGTCCCGCATTACTGGTCATACAGTATCACATGGCCTCGGGCATGTTCTTCAGTTGATTGCTTATTTTGGAAAGAATATCGGGTACATTACTTATGTAACGTATTTTCCTTCTAAGCTTTACAGACATCCCTGTTGCTTTCAAAAGAAGAGGGATTGCTCACTTTTCTAAAAAAATCTCTGGCATTTGACAAGGTATGCTTATGGATCCAGATATGCACCAATTTCATGATGGAGCATCGCTAGCCTTTAAACCTGTAAATCCATGCATTTTGATTTGCAGCTTGTGGACACAAGGGTAGAAATCCTCAGTCTTATTGAGAAATTCTTGCAAAGGATCACAGCAAGTGTCAAGAGCTGGAACAAGACATATGCCATTGATATAAGGGTATGGTATTAAGGGTGTTATGTTGCTGTTTTACATGGGCTCTTAGGAGCTTTGTAAACAGTCATGTTAAATAAAATATTTACTCAGTCAACATTCAGTCAATGACTTCTTTAGAATGTGGTATTTTCAAATCTAATTGTCCGTCTTTATCTTTGTTTGGCCCGTCAGGATACGTGTCTGATTGTATATACGAAGGACAAATCTGCAAAATGCAGGGTTTCATCATTGGACCTCCTTGTCAAGGTTAGTCTTAGTTTAAACATAACATTTGGGACAACATCATCTCCTTCTACCCAAAGAAGAGTAAGAGACATATTCTGCCTAAAGGTGACCATCACACTTCCAGCACATTAGTTAAATAACATGGGCACAAAACAAGTTATCATGGTCTACTGTCACAGCTGACTCCAGGTTCTGCTAGCCTACTTCCAGTCTTTCCACTTTAGCTTAAATGACTTCCAACAGCTACTTCAAATACATTTTGCCAACTCATGATTAAGTTATTTGATACTGTGGCAGTCCTTTTTATGCTGTCATAATAATGTTTTTGCCATTAAATCCATTTACCTGGTTTGTAGGTTCTTTATTTAACAAAGGACTCCAGCATTGCACAGGATATGAAAGTTGGTGACATATGCAACAAATTCTACAGTGAGCTGTGTCATAAGAATAAACTTCCTGATACAGGTACAGTAACTATTACATAATGATGTTTACTCTGACCTTCCAAGTGTTCCATTGAGGAACTAAAATATCATCCAGGAGTAAAAAAATACAATCAGTTTTTGAATATGTTTTGTGAAACTAGGCAAACATGGCTTAACTATGTGCCAAATATCATGTGCCAACTATCATGTGCCACCTTGAAAATAATTCGTACTGCGAGGGGGAAATTCATGGCTGGAATTTAAACGGCTTATTACCTTGTGATTAGCAATGTAGAACTACAGATCTTTCATAACTTTTTGTTGTACACTGATATAAATGTAACTCTAAGACCTGTTGTCTTTATTTCAACAGTTCTTGGGAAAATCTATCAGCTGCTGGGAGTTTTAGGTGAGGTTCATCCCAGTGAAATGATCAACAACTCAGAAAAACTCTACAAAGCCTTTCTAGGAGAACTGAAGGAGCAGGTACAGACACTCACAGACATGTAGGATTAGTGCATCAGCATTTAGGCCTTTAGTTACGAACAATGCCATTGATCCCAGATTGATTTGATTATTTGAGAGAAGTCTTATTTGTCGGTGGGGAGACTTTTTGTACTGTCTTATTGAGTTTTGTTGTGAATTTCAGATGACATCATTAACAAAGGAGCCAAAGCTGACAGTTGTAGCAGGATGTTTAAAAGGAATCACAGCTCTTCTGGTTAATTTCACCAAATCCACCGATGATGGTGGGTGTTTTTTTGTTATCATAATAACATGTTTTATATACGGCGTTTCCGGAAGCATTTTTAATTATTATAACGATGCATACTTTTTCCTTGTATAATAATAGTTTTTCTGTGTTTCTCACTTGCTTGTGCAGACCCTAAGACATCGAAGGAAATTTTTTACTATGCCATGAAAACAATCAGTCCCCAGGTACTTTTTCAACAATCCTATGCAACAAAGTTTCTTAGGTTTGAGATGCATGCAGTGCAACTCATAAAGCCTTCAGTAGTTTCTGCATCACAAACTGTATTCTTGTTCACCAAACTGTAACAGTAATATCTTTACAGACTTAAAATTCAAATGTTACTGGTTCTTTATTTTGAAAGTTATTTCTGTCAATCAGCTCATCCATTTCACTTTATTGTGTTTCTCTTGTAGATGGAAATGACACGTTATGCTGTCACCATAGGTAAGATTCATCATCATGTCAGGGTTTGAGCAAAGCAGCCATGTTTCTCCACTGACCCCTGAATTGCCTCCTTGAGGTTCATGAATGTGTGTTCACTTGTTAGCTGTTTTTGTCTTTTCTCACAGCTGGGCTCAAGCTGTTTTCCAAGCATGCTAGTCAGCTAAGTAGCAGCTTCATGGAGCATTATAAAGCTTTGTTTGAAGTCATGTCCAAGCTGTGTGGACACCTCAACGCAGAAATTAAGAAGACCAGTTACTATGCCTTGGAATCCTTCCTGAAACAGGTTGGCATGGTTATTGTTGTTTTCTAATTGCACCCAATGTTCAGTTTGTGTGACTTCTGGATTAATTATTTTCAGGTTGCAAGCTTGGTGGCAGAGAATGTGGAACAACATAAAAGCAAGCTGAAGTTCTTCATGCAGAAATTCTGTTCCATAATCAAGACAATGGATTCCTCACACAAGGAGCTCTCCATCGCTATCCGAGGATATGGTTTCTTTGCTGCTGTATGTGTTTGTTTTGCCTCCTAATCCTTTTTTGACTGAACTGACAACTGTAGTTGCATGGCTACAGCCACAGTCCAGTCCAATTTAGATTAAGACCATTTCCAACACAGATTCTTAATGACGAAAATCGCTTTCTCCAATTTGTTACCTTGTCTCAGATAACTTATTTTAAGGATATAGTAGTCAGGTGGGCATTTTTTTAATAACGTGTTTGTATACCCAAGTTTAATGTTGTGCTTTAGAATTAGATGTACACATTGGAATTGAGGTATGCATTATTGTTGCCTTTGCAGCCATGTAAAGTTGTTTGTCCTCAAGACGTGGACTTGATGTATGTGGAGCTGATTCAGCGGTGCAAACAGATGTACCTCACAGAGACTGACAGGGAGGATGAGAATGTTTACCAGTTGCCCAGCTTCCTGGATTCTATTGCCAGTGTTCTCATTCATCTGGAAAAGGTATTGTAACATTCTGGCTGATTTTTAGTAGCCTCGGGTGAGGTTTCATATCATAACGATGGAAAAATATCTTTCTCTTTTCATTTTGAAGGAGTGAATTAAAAATATTTTAGTCTATTGAAAGTGAAAATGTTGGACTCACTTATCTAACAAATTGGTCGGGAACAGTAACTTGCTGTTCGTTTCCTTATTTGTTTTAACTAAAGCGTTCTCCCAGTCTGTCCTCGCATATAAAATGGGATGTTATTATGATACCACGTGTGTGTGAGCAGGTCCCAGAGGTGTACACGCCCGTGCTGGAACGCCTCATGGTGGTTCAGATAGACAGCTTCCCTCAGTACAGCCCCAGGATGCAGCCCACATGCTGCCGCGCCGTCCTCAAGGTGTTTGTTGCCATGGCATCCAAGGGTCCCGTGCTCTGGAGTTTCATCAGTTCAGTGGGTGAGCGTCTGATTGGACGTCCACATCTGCTGATTGGACGTCCACATCTGCTGATTGGATGTCCACATCTGCTTTGTGAACAAGTGGCTCTTGAATGTGTGTTTAATTCAATATGATTGTAATTTGTTTGTTTGAAATAAGAAAAATTAGGCTATGTTTGGGGTCTGCATAGTATATCCATGAAAGCCTTTTTTCAAAATGTGTAAGGTAATTTTTCTCTCAGTGCACCAGGGCTTGATCCGTGTCTGTTCAAAGCCAGTCCATCTTCCGGAGGTGAGCTGATGTTTTGAACAAAATCTATTGAAGTTGAAGCAGGTTTTAAAACTTTAACGTTTTTGGTGATTTTTTAACTATCAACTTAAAATGATTCTTAAACTTTCAGTGCTTTATTATGCCATTGAATTTATCAAATTGCATTATTACATAGGTCAAAATGTGATTATACTTCATGATACTTTTTAAAAAGTAGTAGTTGGCAGATTTCAATTGCTGGTCAATGAACTTTGGACAATGAGCACCTTTGTTTTGTAGGAGGGAAATCTTCAGACTAGGAGTAGCAACAGTTCATCTTCTGATGCCCACACCGGGAGATGGAAAGTTCCCTCTTGTTCAGACTACCTTGACCTTTTCAGGGGTCTGTTGGACTGCGATCGGTTGAAGGTATGTCCTGGTGCCTGTTTGGTACCATACTTTGTTGCAACTACATTTAGTCATTTAGCAGACGCTCTGCGTCTCAGAGCGTCTGCTGTCATTTAACCATTAGTTCATTTAATAATAAATTATGTCTGCTTGATGTCAAATTTGTATAAATCAGGGAAACAGACCTCATTAAATAATTGAGAGCTTATCATGTGTCACCTCAACCCTCACCATAGTGTTGTTCTCCTGGTGACTTTGTTGACCTTTTATTTAAATTCTATAAATTCGAGCTATATTAGAAAAAGGGGCTAAGGAAATGCACATTGTTAAATTCTGTAAAATATAAAGACTGTCTTTTCCTAGTATTCTGATGTTTTTACTACATTTAATTGTTATATGATGTGATCATGTTTTGCTTTAGGACTCTGGGTTTCTAGATGGATCGTTTGATATCCAGAACAGTGCACTGAAGTCTTTGAGCCGCCTCCTGTATGATGAGCTGGTCAAATCCATCCTGAAGATCGTAGAGAAGCTGGACCTCTCTTTGCAGAAAGTCAATGTAGACGATGAGGTACAGGACACAGAACTGAAAGTGTACAAGGTGTACTTCATTCAAGATTCAGTTTGGTAGTTATTTACATTTGCTTTATACATTGTATGTAAATACTTGAATTTAAAAGAATCTCTCTTAAATTCTATCAAGAAACATTTAAAAAACTATTAACAGTTTCTTACAAACCACTGATTTGTCATTATTAAATAAATATTTTGAAGTAAATGAACAAACAACTATTTATAAATGTAGATTTTGTGTAATTATTAAAAAGTGTCACCCTACATGCTTTTAAGTCTAGCTCTTTGCCTGTTTCCCAGAGTCAGGAGGATATCAGTGGTTTGGCCTTGCCCTCTTCTGACCCCTCAGCTCACCTTCTACCTAACAAACCCAAGGACTTTACTGCCTTCATCAATCTGGTGGACTTCTGCAGGTACCGCTGGACTGTTAATCAACCACATTGCGTTCCCTTGTCAGTGTCCAAGCCCATAATGTTGATCATCTTTATAGTTGATAATCTTCATATGGTCAGCTCTGATTGGTTCTCATACTGACTGGTCCTACCTTTCATGATTTAAGCCATGATTCTGTTATTGCAGTGAATTGCTGCTGAATAAGCACATGGAGTATTTTGAGCAGTGGGTGTACCCATTGAGCCATGAACTCATCCTCCAGTCCATAAGATCTCCTTTTGTGAGTGGCTTTTACAAGCTTCTCTCTGTCTCCATGATAGTGGCCAAAAAAATCCAGTATTTCCAGGTAAGAATGTCTTTGAAGTGTCATATTGCCTTGAATCTCTGGCCTTGTTTTGTCTACCTGAAATAGTAGATCTTCACTGGTCTGCTGTATTTTCCTTATTCTTATAGGGAGTTGGTCCCAAAAGATTGAAGTCCGTCGAGATAGACCCTTTGAAATGTGCCAGTTTTGCCCTTTTCTCAAAGTTTGGAAAAGAGGTAGGATACAATTGGCAGCTGCTTTAAATGCAACCTTTAAATCTCATTCCTTTTAGAGTGTCTGTGTTGCTGTATACACCATCATATTGCACATCAAGTTTGTAACTTTATAATTGTCTCCTCAGGTGTCTGTAAGAATGAAACAGTACAAAGATGAGCTGCTGGCATCGAGCTTGACGTTTGTCCTTTCACTTCATTATGACATTGTTGCTCTTGACATAAAGGTGTATGTCCCTGCACTACAGGTGTGTAGCTGGAGTGTGTTAAGCCTAAATTCCTTAGGAAAGTAGATATAAAGTATAATAAGATATACTTTTTATGTTATTTACAAAACCTTTCAGAATCATTTTCAAATTATGATGGGGTATTGGGTGTACATTAACAGCTATTGGGGACCATTTAGGGGACCTAAATATTGTACTGTAAGTAATGCTAATGTAATCCATCTTTGAACCTGTAGGTCGCTCTGAAGCTTGGTCTGAGCCACACCCCTCTGGCAGATGCAGCCCTGGACGCTTTGGAGGTGTGGTCCAGACACATCCCAGCAGACACCATGCAGCCCTTCTACAAGGACATCCTGCCCCACTTGGATGGATACCTGAAGACTGCTGACACAAATGGTCCTTTTACCTGATCTTATTGTCATATCTGTACTTAATAATCCTATTAAGAAGTTAGTAATCCTTTAATTTCAATCTGCAAAAATGACTTGATACAGCTTTGTATCAGATAAAGGAAGAAGTATTTAAACATACTGTAAACTATTGACTAAATATTTTTTTTTGTTACCGTAGATAATGATGAACAAGTCTTGGAGAGTATGTCTATCTCAACTGGAAAAGAAAAAGGCTATGGAATCATGATGACGAGGCTGCTGAAGATGTCCAAGAATCTTACCATGGTAAAGCTGCTCCCCAAAATTGAATGAAGCAGTACTGGTGTGTGTGTGTGTGCTATCTGTGTAAGGAGGAAAATATAGAATCGAATAATTAGGCCTTTGACGTGTGTGTGTGTGTCAGGAGGAAGATGCTCCTCTTGCGATGGTTAGGCGCAGAGTTGTGCGTCTTCTGGGACACCTTGGAGGACAGCACAACAGGAATCTGGTCACAGGTGTGTAGTTATGTTGTATTTTATATTACATGTATTCATCTAAATGCATCTTATGCATTAAACACTCATAAAATGTGAGAAAAGTGAAGCTACAGTAGGACTTCCTTTACCGCTTAGTCAGATGGAGCAAATCTGTTCAATTTCATACCAAAAAAGTGCTTCTGAAGTAAAAGATATTGTGTGTTTTTAATAGTGTATATATTAGCTACATTTTGCTTACATTTCTTTATATAATTCATTTTTATCCAGCAACTTCAGCCGAAGAGACGATGAAGAAGTTTGTGGCCTGGGACAGTCAGCAGAGGCTAAGCTTTGCTGTGCCTTTCACTGATATGAAGCCAGTTATCTACCTTGACCCTTTCCTGCCACGCATCGCTGAACTGGCCTTGTCTACAAGTGACAGGCAAACCAAAGTATGTCCAAATACAAAAACACTTATATTACACAGCAATATTTGGGGTGCAACAATAAAGAATGCATGTTTTTGATGTAGGGGGAAATTAGCAAATTGTACCAACTGATTTGGAACCCATCCTTAAATGCGAAACCCTGAATCCACTGCACACTTATGCTGTTGTGTTTGTATGTGCACAGGTGGCAGCCTGTGAGCTGCTTCACAGCGTGGTGATCTACATGATAGGGAAGGGCTCTCAGATAGTGGAGGGAGAGAACTCACCGCCTATGTACCACCTACACAAGAGGATTTTCCCAGTGCTTCTCCGTCTAGCCTGTGATGTGGATCAGGTCAGTAATGACTATGGAGCAAGTTTGGCTTGATGTTAACTAGGGGTATAAATCATGTTGTTTTAGCCAACAATCTAATGAATTTTGATACCTCGATGTGCTACGATGCACTGCAAGGGGAGATGGTAAAACGTTTTCTTGGCAGCTACTTCTCAGATGACTGGTAGACTGCTGCTGCATCGATAGGCACTTTAACGTGAACTTCTCTGCCTTCGCATGTTTTCAGGTAACAAGACAGCTCTTTGAACCACTGGTGATGCAACTCATCCACTGGTTCACCAGCAACAAGAAGTTTGAAAGTCAGGACACAGTAGCTGTTTTAGAAGCCATTCTGGTAAATGTTCCATTTTATATTTGGCTTTTGACATTTTGCAACAATTTGTCTTAAACCATCTGGTCTGTATTAGGGCACTAATATGGATATTTATTGGTTCAGGATGGACTGATCGACTCAGTAGACAGTACTCTCAGAGACTTTTGCGGTCGCTGCATTCAAGAGTTCGTCAAATGGTCCATAAAACAGACATCACCCAAGCAGCAGGAAAAGAGTCCAACCAACATCAAGTCTGTCTTCAAACGCATCTACAGTCTCGCCTTACATCCGAATGGTTTCAAAAGACTTGGTGCAGCCTTGGCATTCAATAACATCTACAGACAGTTCAGGTCGGGTCTTGTTGTACAGTTAACCGTTCTTCACTATCTGTAAAATGTGATCTACAGAAAATATGTAATGTGGTGGGACATTTGTATATCAGAGACAAATCTGTTTGAAATGTTAAACTATGGAGAGAGCTGGTAATAAACATTGTCTTGTCTTTACAGAGAGGAAACCGCCTTGGTGGAGCAGTTTGTCTTTGAAACCCTGGTCATATTTGTGGAAAGCATGACACTGGCCCATGCAGATGAGAAATCATTGGGTAACAAGATGGCCTCATAGTTCACACTGATGTTAAATGTACTGTTGTTATGTGGTGTTTCATACTCCTCTATCTCTCCAGGGACCTTGCAGCAGTGTGGGTCTTCCATTGACCACCTCAAGAGAATTATAAAAGGCAAGGCTGACAGCCTTAACCAGCGCAATGCCAAGAGACGCATTCCTCGGTTAGTTCCTCTGGATGTTTCCCATTTTCTTGCTTAATTTTTATTTAAATGGTTTGAACAATATTCAAGGAAATGGCAATTTTGTTCAAGTATTTCAGCAAGTATAATAAATTGTATTATCTTTCCCTCCAACAAGAGGATTTCCCAAGGATGAGCCAGTGTGTCTGGGTGACGTGGTCATGTGGCTGCTTGAGCAGTGTGGTCGGCCCCAGACTGAGTGCCGTCACAAGTGCATGGAGCTCTTTTATGAATTTGTGCCGTTACTACCAGGTGAGAGGTCCTCTGTGAAATGTTGTCTTGAATGTGCGTTTGCATACGTCTTTCCTTAAAGAGGAGAGATGTGTTGACATGTACAATCGAGCTGTAGTATTCTCACTTCCCTAATTCCATGTTCCTGCTTTAGACGGGGTATTAGGCTTTTTGACACCTCGGAAACCAGTCGCCTGCAGGTGCACGGAACTAAGTGTGTGTCGATGTGTTTTAATTTCAGGTAAGAAGTCTCCATCTCAGTGGCTGGAGGGCGTGTTGATGAAGCAGGATGATGGATTTCTCGTGGCCAGGTTTGAGGGTGGGGGCCTCTTAGTTCATCCCACACTTAGGGACCTCTCTGGCCCCTTCAGTGTGAGGGCCACTCTGCAATGGATGGATCTGCTGCTGGCTGCACTGGACTGCTACAACACTTTCATTGGGTTACACATCGTCAAGCCGCATCAGATACTAGGTGAGTTCAAACTGCCAAACTACATCTACTTCTGATTCAATGTACTGAATTTGTTTAATAACCGCATGTAATTTGTTGTCTTACGTTGTTCTTAAGATGAACCTAGTTTGCGATGAATCTCTTTCATCATAAGATCGGCTTGGATTATTTACTGAAAAAAGCGATGTGTTTGATCTCTCTGTTCCAAGGTTCTAGTGAAAAGTCGAGCTTTCTGAAGGCTGTGGGCTGGTTCTTGTCTACGCTGGCCACACAGGGACTGGAAACAGCAGAGAGCTGTTTCACAGTTGGACAGAAAACCTCCTTTTTCAGTCTGAGTGAGACAGACCAGTACAACTACAGCAAATGCACCATTATTGTACGACTGTTTGAGTTTGCTACAATGGTGTTGACCAAATGTCAGCAGAACTTTTGGAAGGTACGGAAGACATGTGTAGAGTTTTTTTGACATTTTATGTATTTATTTTGTCCTGTTTACAATGTGTCTAAATAGGATACTTTCTGAATAGGATTCTGAATTTCATCTGAAGTCCTCAGTTTTCAGATCAGACCACCACAGCTTGCTGCTTTCTGACTCTAGGTGCTGGAGAAGGACATTTTGAATCCCAGCTTCTTTGAGCTGGCAGCCTTGTGTGTGTGCCAACCCTCCTCAGTGGGGTTTAACATGGCTGACTTGGAGGTGATGACGCGCTTGCCTGAGGTGTGTGTGCTTCTGCTGAAGGCTGGGGTAGCCACTACCTCCCGCACCAACCTGGAGGACAGCATCTCTAAGAAAATATCCAACCAAAGGTATTTATTGTCATCCTAGATTTAAGATAATGTGATTATTAGAGCAAAGGCAGAGGGTAATCACAACTAAAGTACTTTCTTTTTGGAGAATATGAACTGGTTTAAATTGAATTGGCTCTATATAATTTGTTGACTGTATGTTCTGTGTGTGTTGGCTAGTTTGGAGAAGCTGTGCAGTGTGGACCTGTATGATCCTAATTCCCACACCAGCCATGCCGAGGTGGAGATGTTGCTGTCTGCCTGTAAGCAGATCCATAAAGCTGGCTTCATAAGTTCTATTCTGCAAAGCCAGGTAGTCCAACTTAAACTCTCTGCTTGTCTTGTTCTTTTGTCTTAAAAAACGAATAACAAATCTGATCTGAATGTATATACGAGTGTGTTATGACTATGCTAAATGACTAAAGTTATGAGTGGAAGCAGGCCACACTGAAGCCATGTCATTTCCCCTGCCTGAATTGATGTCAGCTACTGTAATGTAATCACCTTTTGTGGTGCGGTCCAATGAAGGACCAGAGTTACGCTAAGAGCCTTGGGTCCCGACTCCTCATGGCCGTGTACAGAGGCATCGCTCCCGGGGAGGAGAAGAGGGCTCTGCCCTCCATGGACGTGAGGAGTAGGCGGTTAGCAGATGGACTCCTGCAGCTGGCCTTCTCCCTCGGTGGGCAGGTTTGTACTCTCTGTGTAAATGGAAAAAGTATTTTAGATGGGAGTCAGGTGGCTGAGCGGTGAGGGAATCGGGCTAGTAATCTGAAGGTTGCCAGTTCGATTCCCGGCCGTGCCAAATGACGTTGTGTCCTTGGGCAAGGCACTTCACCCTACTTGCCTCGGGGAGAATGTCCCTGTACTTACTGTAAGTCGCTCTGGATAAGAGCGTCTGCTAAATGTAATGTAAATGTAAAGATGGACTGAACATGTTTAAAAAAATGAAAGTGTTTGTTTAATTTTTGTCTGTTTCATGTCAATCAGATGCCAAATGCTTTTTTGTTTTTGGTTGCAGAGTGACCAGGTGGTGGACTTGTTGTTAAACACGATCATGCTATCTGTGCCACTGTCGGAAGGCCACAATCGCAACTTCCTCAGCTTCTCCCACGGAGAGTACTTCTACAGCCTCTTTCAGATGACTGTCAACTCGGAGCTGCTGAGTAACATCGACAACACCGTGCCGACGCTAATGAAGGCTGCCACCCACAACCCCAGCATGGTACCGGAGACACCCTCCTTTATTATTTAACTTCTAAGAAATGATTTGGTTGTATGCAAGTACATGATACAGGTACCAGGTGTACGATATCATATACTTTGTCAGCCAAATAGCATTTTTTCATTCTTTCTCACATGGTTTGGTGTTGTGTTTGTGTCTGGCAGGTGAGTGTGCTGTTGAATGGCATGCTGGACCACAGTTTCCGGGAGCGTGTGGTGAGGAAGAACCACGGAAGCAGGCTGGTTGAGCTGGTGCTGCAGAGGTGGGACTGTCTGCACCCCTGGTGGGGTACGAGCGCCTCCACTCCCGAGAGCAAGACTGCCACTCTCGTTCTCCTCTCCAAGCTTCTGCAGGTGCAGATTAACACCACTCAGCTGTTTAGTAGCTTTTCCATTTACTGTAAATGTTGTTGTTTTAATCTTTTTTTTTCTCCTCTCAGATCGATTCATCCGTGTGTTCGAACACAGACCATAAGGCTTTTCGTGTGGTCTTCACCACTTTCACCACACTCATAGTAGACATGACCCTCCCTTTGAATCTCAAAGTAAGACATCTTCATCAACATACCTAAATACATAGGTGGTGAATGAAAAGCTTCAGAACGTAAATATCAGCAATGCATAGACCCAGACAACACTCAAAGCGTTCCGCATAACTACGTGGATACAAAAAGAAATCATATCATATTTGGCATGTCTGTGGTTTGTGTTGCCTGTCTGCAGAGTCAGGCCCTCATCATACTCCCCTTCTTTACCACACTGCCTGAGGAGCCTCTGGCAGAGCTGCAGAGGGCTCTGGAGGCCCTGGTGGCCTCTCACTTCCCCATGCAGTCAGATGAGTTCTCCAGGGGATCACTGCAGCGCAACAACTACATGGAATGTATTCGCAAGGTAGAGGGAAAGTCTTTGAACAATTGATGCTAAGCTTTGGCTTTCTAAAGGTTTTATCGTTTCCCCAGATTAATCCCTCTCTTTACCTTTTAACATATTCATATTACTCATGACTGTTAAATTCGCTCATGCAAATGGGAAAGGGGAACTCCTTTGGCCATAGTTTGGTTAACCGTTTATAGACGTGAGCATTTTTGCTGATGGAGCGTCTTGTGTTCAGTTTCTGGATGCCTTGGAACTCTCTCAAAGTCCGCTGCTGTTGAAACTGCTGGCTGAAGTTCTGTGTCGGGACACAATACACATCATGGAGGACCTTTTCCAAACCTGTTTCCAGAAGATAGCCAGACAGTCAGTGTCCCACAACTCTCAACATTCACACATGGAGCTACACAGTGTTGCATTGCGCATTTTTAGTCACATTGTTGTGTTTTTACTCTTTTACGTGTGTTCCGATGTGACCAGGTCCAACCCTGAGCGGCAGGTGCTGCTCCTGTGTGCTGTGTACAGAACCTTCGATAAGGGGGATGTTCCAGTACCGTCTATGGTGCAGGCCATGCTGGAGAGGGTCCTGCTGCCTCTGACCTCTCACTGTGAGCCAAAGGCCCTGGATGACTTCTTCGTCGCTAACATCTCGACCATCATGGGCTCTTTACACTTGCGCTTCACTAAGGTTAGACACTGAGCTGGTCAGGCCTCATGCTTTGCATGGATGGATTACAAGGGCAGATCAGCACGGCTTGACTTAGTTACCATGGATCATGGTTCCTGGTACTTGGCCAAATGTATGTCCACGTGTGTGCATGTTTAGTGTATGATCGTGTACGGTGGCTTGTGATGCACCCTCTTAGGGATGGCTCTCTAGTGATAACTGAGGAGTCCGCTTGCATCTGCTAAAGGGGCAAAAATGTAAATGTACCTTAAAGGAACTATTATGGTATGTTTATTTAAAGAGCCACGTTTTCCCCTTGTGTGTCCTTCTCCAGTCCAGTGAGGTGGTGTTTGAAGCCCAGTTGATGAAGAAGAATGGCTGCTACAAGCTAATGGAGCTGCTGTACTCGAGGCTTCCCAAAGAGCAGCTCTATTCTAAGAACTCCCAGATCAACCAGGCCTTCTGTGGCACAGGCAATACAGAGGGCAATGAGCTGTCAAAAGCACTCATCAAGTAGGTCAACTCATCCCTAGAGCAGAACAGATTGTGTTCGGACAAGAAGTTGAAACAGTTGACTATATTATTATTTATTTTGCAGTTTTTCGAGTCACAACTTTGCTTAAAAAATAGAGGGACATATGGCAGCAGCAACTCAACATGAGAGACTTGAGTAGACACGGTGGATAAATGGTTCAATTAAATATTAATTTCCTTCAGGTCCTGTTTTGAAGCCTTCACTGAAAACATGACAGGAGAAAGCCAACTTCTGGAGCAGAGGAGGCTGTACCATTGTGCTGCATATAACTGTGCCACGGCAGTAATCAGCTGCAGTTTCAACGAGACCAAATTCTACCAAGGCTTCCTCTTCACAGAAAAGCCTGAGAAAGTAAATATCAAAGTCTGAATTCAATACACAATAAGACGAGTATTTGCGGAAGCAATTATAGGGCTTTCGTTTCAATTGTATGAATTCAATAGCAAGACTACAATTCCATAGTGCTCCCTGAATGTGAGAGTTTCAAAATGTGCAGACAGTATACGTAACTGTAAAAGAAGACAACTACCATGCATTTACTCCTATTAACTCTTTTCCAGAATCAGTTTATTTTTGAGAATATCATCAATACTGAAAGGACATACAGATTCCCAATTGAAGTTGAGGTATGTTTATTTAAAAACAATGTACTGTATTATTACCTCCAATGAAATTATTTTAATTGGTCACTCAGAACTAGTCCTTTCTTTGGTTTCTGTAGGTGCCTCTTGAGAGAAAGAAGAAATACATAATGGTTCGGAAGGAAGTGAGTGAAGAAAACAGAGGTAAGCTTATTGTAGATCAAACCAGCCACCTGTTGCAATTACCATTTGAAGAGATTGACATGGTCTCTAAGCATTGACCATGCCGTTATTACCTTCCTTCTAATTAATGTTGTGGATTATAGTTCAAGCCATCAGAATTTATATTGTTCCCCTGCTCATGCCTGGTCAGTAGCCCACCCTACTCTGCATTTTTGTACTTTGTGTTCAATCCAGAAGACCCAGTCTACCTATCCTCCCAGTCCTACATGGCTGACAGTAGCCTGAGTGAGGAGATGAGTCAGTTTGACTTCTCAACTGGAGTCCAGAGTTTCTCCTACAGTTCCCAGAGTGCTGTGGGGCAAAAGCGGACGAGTAGAAAAAGGGTCAGTAAGGCTGATGTCCTAAACAATTGAGGACCTTGAAACGTCTTGTTACTCTTCTCGAGAATGTTGATTATGTAGATATGGAGGGACCCTTTTGGACAATTTGCAGGACCTTCACACAGTTCAGTCTGTTGAACACAAAATATGTAGAACATTTGATCATCTGAATCGATGGGATAAATACAGGAAGGTATCGACTGTGCAATTTCCACTCATCAATCAAGTGATCAAAAAAGTGTCTGTCTGTCTAAAGGAAGCAACCGACACAGTAGAAGATGTGGCTGTGGATCTGGAAATGGATGAGTTGAACCAGCACGAGTGCATGGCCACCATGACGGCACTGCTGGGCCACATGCAGAGGAACAACATCACCCCCAAAGTAGAGCAGGTGAGTGGCACAGGGTGGAAGTGACATGTACTGAAACAATCAAATGGAAAGAACAGAATGTACAGGAGCATGACCATTTATGATTTGTTACTGACAGTGGTAACATTAAGTCAAACCATAGTATTGCAGAATGTTTACCATATATGATTCCTATTGAAACATGCAATGAGTAAAGCACAAAGGTTGATGTTTTCCCTGCACTGACGTCACATTATCTCTTGTTCGGTAGGGAAGTGTTCCCAGTGAACTCCCACCCTGGATGAAATTTCTGCATGGGAAGTTGGGGAACCCAGCAACACCACTTAACATTCAACTTTTCATTTCAAAGCTCATCATCAACGCGGAAGAGGTGAATGCATCGATCCTTCCCTCTACACTGTCTATCCCTCCGTCCAAGCATCATCCATGTTTTATCCATACAGTGCATCATCCATCCTTTTATGCATGTACTCCATCCTGTAGTCCATACATCATTGCTCACCAAATGTGTCAATCATTTTGAATAATCCTGCTTGAAACGTGTCTCTTTGCTGTTGTTTATTGTGTGTTTATTATTTATTTTTTAGGTTTTCCGTCCATATGCCAGCTTTTGGTTGGGGCCACTATTACAACTTGTAGTGTCTGGTAATAATGGAGGCGAAGGTATCCACTTCATGGTGGTGGATATAGTGGTCACTGTCCTCTCCTGGATCAGCATAACCAGTCCCAAGGTTCTCTAGTATTTTAACATCCGAAATCTACTTCAATCTACTGTCATGTTATATTACTTGGAATGGAGTTTGGGGGGTGATAAGGATGCAGAAAGATCAAATAAAAGAAACATTCGGATCATAGATGATGTTCTTCCTTCTCCCAGGGTAACACAAGAGATGAAGTACTGGCCAATCGTTTACTTGAGTTCCTTATGAAAAACTGCTTCCACACCAAGAAGCCTGTCTTCAGGAACAACCTGGAGATAATTCGCATAGTGGTGGAGTGCTGGAAAGACTGCTTGAATGTACCCTACAAGTAAGGACATTTGAGGCCACGGGGTATGGCAATTTAATTTGTGTATATGTAAACTAAGTATATTTGTTCACTTTTGACCTAATAAATAAAACATTGGAGGGAAACCAGACACTTTAAAATACCAATATACTAGTAAGGTAAAAAAAAAAAAAAAACAGGCTAATTTTATACATGATATATTTGGTTTTCCAGCATTATTTTTGAACGCTTCCGTGGCATGGACCCAAACAGTAAGGACAACTCTGTGGGGCTGCAGCTCCTGGGGATCATTCTTGCCAACAGCCTCCCTGCTTATGATCCAACATGTGGAATAGAGTATGACAGGTAAACAGTTGTGTGTCTCTCTTGGTTAAAAATGACAATATATTTAGCTTTGATGAAGGTTTTGATAATTGTCTTTTGCACTGACGACTTTGAAAACTGAAATAATTTGGTGTGTGGGGTGGTTGGATGTTTAAGGTTGGACATTGTTGACATGTATTTTCAGGTACATCCAGTCTCTTAGCAACAATATTTCCTTCACGAGGTATAAGGAAATTTATTGTGCCTCTGCTGAGATTATCGGCCTAACACTGAAGAACCTGTCTGACAAGGATGTACGTGACATTTAAATTATGATCATGTCCATTGAGTAAATGCTGTTACACATAAGGAACACTTTTAGATACAATACAGAAGAAAAAAAAACACAATTATGAGTAAATAATAGAATAAGTTGATGGTATACATTTGTGTTGCCGGTGTTAATACTTTATTTTAAACAAGTAATTCAACCTACTGGGAAACTCAAAATAGTTTAAAAAATGTAACTGTACTAATTAAATGTAAGATTTAAGTACAACTGATTCTGAAACAACTGGGGATTTTAGACTCCTCATTCAGGTAACATTAGAGGTTTGTAAACCTCCATTTACATAGTCCCTTAATAATTTTTCTTTCAGCTCCCTCATGCATCATTGCTGGAGCTCACTGCTAGCAAGTTAGATGATCTGAAGAGAAAAGAGATGGAGGACAAATTCATTATTTGCTTGAGCAAAGTCTCAAAGCACTTCCCTCCATTCATTGACCGGTAACAGTTTACATTTGTTTTAATTCCTTTCCTATCTTATTACATCATTTACCATACTATACTAGGAAATCTTGATTGGCAACTATTAAGTGGTTATGGCCAAAGAACATGTAAGCTGAGGAGTAGACTACTTACATGTTTGTATGTGATTGTGTTTTTGTATTACCAGGTTTGTAAACTCAGTGTTTTTCCTGCTGCCGAAGCTTCACGGTGCTTTGAAGACTCACTGTCTGGAGTGCATATCGAGCCGAGCAGAGGTCATCCCTGACATCTACCGTCAGCTGAAGACCAAGGGCTTCACTCAGATCATGGAACAAAGGTATCATATTTCTATGATCTTTCCATGTATCTTTGGAGACCTTTCCTCCTCTGTGTTCCACCCTCCCAATATTAGTGAGATAGGAGCTGTCAATTATATCTGGAATTGTGAAAACAACTAATTTGGTTGGAAACTTTTTTTCTTCCAGGGATGAGGCTAGGCAGAGAGTGTGTCTAGACATCCTGCACAAGATCCTGGCCCTGCTGAAGCCACAAGAGCTTCAGGAGTTCCTGGGAGGAGTCACCTCTTTTATCTCCCATCCCTCCCCAGCCTGCCGAGAGAGAATGTACGATATCCTCATGTGGATCCAGGATAACTACAGGTTGGGCTCGATCATTCATCCACTCTCAGCCTTATGAAAAACATGAAGAAGAAAAATATATATTTGTAAAACAAAAGTAAAACGACTTTGTTTTACATTTCCTTAGCGTTGGTGTGAGTGTCTAGTTGTGGTCTTATCTCCTGGTGCCTTCGAGGGCTCAGGGAAGGAGGGTTACCAGTTGATAATGCACGAAATAAAACGTAGAACAAAACCAATACCCGTTTAGTCAGTTTATCAGCAGCACTGGTGATGAAGATATTACTACAATAACATATTACATAACTATTTCCCTGGGCAATATTACTACTAATTCAAATTGTGGCTCGAAATAATTTTGGGAAAATGTGTTTGCAGTGATGCAGAGAGTATGTCTGACAGCACCTCAGTAGAGGTTCTTAACACCGCGAAGGAAATCCTCCTTCAGGGACTTATTGATGAAAATCAAGGCCTTCAGTAAGTATTGATATCTAACAGTCTTAGCATTTCAAAATGAATTATAATCATAATTTAACCATATCTAGAAGTTGGTTCAAGACTCAAAATGTCTTAGTGCTGACAGTTTAGAAAATTGTATCTACTGTATGTATCACAATCAGGAAAACATTATTCCATCAAGAATGTGTGGGTAGTGTAATAATGTTATTTTTATTGCCTTTACCAGACACATATTTTTGAAATATAGCATTGTAATTAAATCTTAACGGAAAAAGAAAAAGAAATGTCTAATGAACATCTGTTTGCCCCAAACTCTCTACAGACTGTATGTGCGCAATTTCTGGTGTCACGAGAAGCGCTTGCCCACTGTCACCCTGGAGCGCATGCTGGTGCTGCTCGAGTCCCTGTACTCCAGCCGTATCGAGCGCTGCTTCTTAAGCCTGGCAACCAACTTGATGCTCGAGATGACCAGCCAGAGTCCAGACTTCACACGCAACATGTTTGAGTACCCCTTGTCCGAATGCAAATTTCAGGTAAGTACAAAACACATGCACAGAAATATATATTTTCATATAAACCGTTTCAGTCAGATACTGTACCAACTAGATTGTTACCATCAAAACACAACACTACTGCAAATACCATATGACGAGTTTATCAAGGGGCTTTCATCGAAGCAACGCCTTTTAATGATTTGTGTAAACAAGGTGACTCGTGCTACCGAGCACCTCTATCTCCAGTCCTGGTACAATAACTACAATACCATTTTAAATACAACTGAACTGAATAGTGTGTAACTGTACTCTCTCTGCACTGTTTTTCTCCCGTTATTTTTGTATTTTATCAGGACTACGTGATAGATTCCAACTGGCGGTTCAGGAGCACTGTAATGACCCCTATGTTTGTGGATACCCAAGCTACCCAGGGCCAGGAGAGCTTGGGGATTCAGCAGGGCGGCACACTGGGTGGCCAGCTCAGAGCCACACAGGCCTCCCTGGAGTTCAGTCAAACTCAGACTTCAGGTACAGCATCGCTCTAGCTATGAACTCTTATTTAGTTATGAACATACGACACAGTTTGTGATGCATCTGATCAGGGATGCACCGAAATGAAAATTGATTGGCCAAAATCAAACATAATCAAACACTTGGCCCGAAAGTCGTTATTGTTTCTATTGCTTTTGTTTTGTGGTGTGTTTCTGGGAATTTTAGGTCGTCGAACAGCATTTAACTGGTTGACGGGCAACAGTGTGGACACTCTAGGAGACTACACACAGTCGTCTGACACATCCTCTTCTTTGTTGGGATTTGGAAAGAAGACTGAAAGACATTCAGCAGCTTGGAGGCAAACCGGCGAAGGCTTCGGCACCAAGCACCTCAGCGTGCCCTCAGACGAGGGCAACAGTCGCAGTAAAGGCCAGTCACTTTTCTTGTCAGTTGGAATTACTTGCTCTGGAGTTATCACATGAACTACTGCTTCTTAAGAACGTCTTTCCCTAGAGTGAAGTTCTATACAGAGTTGCAGCTGGGACTTAACCAATCTCTTACAGAATTGACTGTATTTTTTTTTTTTTTTTTCAAACAGCTGAGA
Source organism: Osmerus mordax (assembly GCF_038355195.1). Taxonomy (NCBI): domain Eukaryota; kingdom Metazoa; phylum Chordata; class Actinopteri; order Osmeriformes; family Osmeridae; genus Osmerus; species Osmerus mordax. The sequence continues at coordinate 13,434,193 of NC_090064.1, forward strand.
GTGAGCGACGTGCTGACATACTGAGACTAAGGCGCAGGTTCCTCAAGGACCAGGAAAAAGTCAGTTTACAATTTGCAAGGAAAGAAATCCGTCTACAGAAGCAAAAGCAGGTATTGATTTTGTAGTGCTGCCCCTCTCAGATCCGAAATCCAAAATATGTAAAGTAATATTTGTAAAAAATAAATAATGTTTCCACACCTGTGTGTAGGACAGCATGGCTGAAGAGAGGTTAAAAAGGGAGTCCCAGGTGACTCTGTATCGCAGCTACAGAGTTGGAGACTTGCCGGATATCCAGATCCAGCATAGCAGCCTCATCGCCCCTCTTCAAGCTCTGGCTCAGGTAGTCTGCCTGTTTGTATATACAATGAATCCAGTACTTTTTAGTTGTTAAATTACAGTACAGTCTTACTCAATAGGGAATTAAGTATATTTAGTCCTCAAATCTACACACACAACCTCACGATGACGAAGTAAAAACTGTCCTTTTTATGTTTGGAGATTTACTTAAAATAAATACCACCAACACCCTCAGGCTGGTGCAGATTCACCATCTAACAGAATATGACCCTGTCTGGGTTTCTCTTCTTTCCCATGGTTCCTTAGAGAGATCCCACTCTTGCCAAACAATTGTTCAGTTCTCTGTTTGCTGGTGTCCTACGGGAGATGGAAGACCACAGATCTACTGCTGAGAAGAAGAGGATCTATGACAAGCTCCAGACAGATCTGAACAAGTTCCTGAGCAAGAGCATAGGCTTCTTTCCCCCTTTTGTTGCATGTGTTCAGGTTTGCCTTAACTAATTTCATCTAAAGTATTTAAAGACTGTATGGATAAGGGTATTGGTCAGTGCTAGAGAATTTGGTTCAAAAGGTTGGATCAAAAGGTTCAAGGTTCAAATTTACCCCCTTTATGTTGTATTGGATAAAAGCCTCTGCTAAGTGAATACAGAATTATTATTATTTGTATTTTCATACAATATCACACCATCAAGTTGAAACATCATGTTTGTTTTCAGGATATGTGCTACCAGCACACAGAGTTGCTTCAGATTATTCCTGCAGTCATCAGCTTCAGCTGCATTGCCAGCCTCCAGCAGCCATCAGGCATCTTGCTTCTGGAGAAAGTCTTGCTGCAGGGCTGCAGCTCCCAGGAGCCCCCTACCAAGCGGCCACGCGGACACAAACAGATCCCCCCCGACACTGAAAAATGGATCCATCTTGCAAAGTACTAAATAACATTAAATCATTTGATTGTCTGATTCTAACCACCTAAGGATATCAATCAATGTACTGTGTTTTTCCCCCAGGCTCTATAGGTCTTTGGGGGACTATGACGTTGTAAGGGGTATCTTTGGTGGAAAAATTGGAACAAAGCCTATCACTTCCACAGCTGTGCAGGCAGAAGCAAGGAGTGACTATGCGGAGGCAGTGACACTCTACAATGAGGTAGGTTATTGATTAGAATGATCAATCCTATGCATATTCTAAATGACTTGAAAAATACACAACATTGTGTATGTATACTTCCCCACGTGTGGTTCTTTTCAGTGTAATATTTTGTCACCCAATATGGCAGGCTCTCAACACCGAGGATTGGGATGGTGCTGATCCTACTGACTCGGAAAAAGACTTCTGGGAGACTGCTGCTTTGGAAGCCTACAACCACTTGGGAGAGTGGAAGTCTCTGCACTACTGCTCCACCGTCAACATCGACGAGAACTCCCCAGTTAACCTGGAGAATATGTGGAATGATTCCTTCTTTCAGGTACTCGCCTCTATGCTGCCTCCATCCTTTTTTTTAACTTATTGATGTTAATTTCCTTTGTGTTAAGGTGTTATGATGAAATTGGGCTTGTTTATCATCAAGAGGAGATGATGTCCATGCTTCAGAGTGCGGTAGAGGCCACAAAATGTAGTTGTATCATAGTGCTGGAAAATGCTATCGTTGTGCACCAAAGTACAAGTAAAGAATATATTGTTAACCAGGTAAATGTGAACTGCAAAAATGACATATTTCATAAGATACTTGTGTGTTTGACAGGAAACATACTTGAAATATATGATGCGCAGCATGCTGAAACAACTCCAGTTAGGGGAGAGGAACCAGGATCTCCTCAGTTTTGTGGACAGCAGCATGAAGGTTCAAGAGCGCAAGAACCTCCTGGAGAGCCAGTACAGCCAGGAGCTCAGTCTACTCTACATCCTGCAGGAAGATTATGACCGGGCCAAGTACTATGCCAACAACTGTATGCAGATCTTCATGCAGGTCAGTGCGTGAGGCAATGGAAACGATGCTTATTTATCTTGTTCCTGTCAGATTGTGCCCCTTTAAAAAAAAATCATTGATTATAGTGACATTATCATCTGTACAAATGCACTAGTCTTATTGAAATGATCTATGATTTTATTTAACTACATACTGGATTAGGCCTGGTTTGTTATTGGCATATTGTTATTTATCTAGTGTTGTTAATCTAACTGTACTAGGTTTTTTGGCTATCACCGTATCATTTAAATGGTACATGTTGGTGAAGCATATACATTTTCTGTCTCATTAAGGATTACTCCAGTGTTGATACCCTTTTGAACCAAAGTCGGCTGACTATTCTTCAGTCAGTTCAAGCCCTGATCGAGGTCCAGGATTTCCTTCAGTTCATCACTGGAGACGGTGAGTGATCCTGTCTTCTCAGTTTTAAGAACTCTAGCCATTTCCAGGCATGACATGGAATGATGAATGACATATTTTAATGTATCTCTCAGTTTCAATAAACTCCCTGAAGAACCTCATCAAGTTATGGACTGACCGATATCCTGATGTCAAAATGGATCCAATCAACGTATGGGATGATGTCATAACATCTCGGTCAGATATAGAAATATATTCTTGGGTTCTATTTCGGTTTCTATTTAATGGGCATGAGGTGGGGAAGTAAATTAAGGGAATTAGTACATTATTGACTTAAAATTACGTCATTTGTTGTAGGTGTTTTTTCTTGGATAAGATATGCGAGAAACTGAATGGCACAGAGAGAATGGAAGTGGATGAGCCAACAGGAGATGATAACCTCAACCAACTGGTGCAGGACTGCAAGTTCACCATGAAGATTTGCATGGCTGACAGTGCATGGAAACAGGTGAAAAATCCAGAAGAAAAAGATTGTGATGATAAATGCTGAATGTGGAACCCCTTGTTCTTAACTGAAACTATTGACTGGTTGTTATTACAGAGTAACTTCCCTGTGGCCACCAAGCTGCTGAAGGAGCTCCACAGGGAAGCCAAGACGCAGAGAAGCTGGCTCATGCGTTGGGTCCACAGCTTCACCCGTTTCAGCCACAAACGCAGCCTGACCCAGGGCCCGCTGGAGCAGATCAGCACCACACTCAAGACTATTCCACTACTAGGTAAGCAGAACTCTTCTTACTGCCTTCCCTGGCCAAATGTTAATCTCACATAAGTGTCTAGTCTGGCTGCAGACTGCATTCTAGAGATTACATAATTTTCTCAAGTTTACACCGTTATTTTACCATGGTTATACCATCAAGTAATTGATTTCTGTTCTCATCTTCCTGTAGACGACCTAAAGGCAGATTTTCAAGCTGCTTCTCCCAAAGTGTTAAGAGACCAAATTGTGCTGCTGGGAACTTCCTACCACATCCTGGCCTCTGCTGTAAGCAAGAGCTCATCTGTCCTGGAAACTATTGACAGAGAGAAGCTAGAACGACTCACGCAACTTGCTGGGTCCCCCGAAATCACCAATCATCCCAAGGTATTGGAATAAGAACTTCCAAACTTACTTACCTCCTGATTATAATCAAATAACAGTAATTTACTGAAACACTGTTCGTGTTTAACCTTGCAGATAATTGTGGGGTTGGAGCAGTCTGCGTTGAAGTGGTTCTGTGAAGCTGTGAAGGTGGCAAACCAGGAGCTGCAGTCGTACTCTCAGGACTGTGTGGACACAGACGGCATTGCAGGAGCATACATGGCTCTGGCCAACTTCTGTGACAAACAACTGCGTAAAGAGGAACAAAGCGATGAAAGTGAGTGTTGCTGAAAATGACGCAATTTATATGTAGCAGTCCACTTATAAGTACTCATATTGTATTATTATAGTTCTGATTTTGTGATAGAAATACTGGAGATCAGTAAAAAAAACAAAAAACAAAAAAAACAGTTGCAAACAAAGTTGAGTTATCAGCGAGACTTGCTAAGGTTATCCAAACATTTTGATTTTTGTGTTGCAGTAAGTGAATTTCCTGAGCTGCTGTCCTTGCCTGTGCATGTGGTTGAAAGTGGACTCAAAGCCCTGAAGATGAACTCTGAGGAGGCTCGTCTCAAGTTCCCTCGTCTCCTGCAGATCATTGAGCTCTATCCAACAGAAACACTGGACCTTATGGCCAAAGAGGTTTTTGAAACAGAAACTAAAGATTCTTAGATCTTTTTCTCTTGGACTACACTGATTAAAGATCTAACACAAATATATGGAGGTTACTTTACTGTTCATTTGTTTGTAGATGGTGGATGTACCTTGCTGGCAGCTGATCAGCTGGATCAGTCAGATGTTGGCCCTCTTGGACAAACCAGAGGCTGTGGCGGTGCAGAGCGTCATTGGTCAGATCGCAGAGTGCTTCCCTCAAGCACTCATTTACGCCTACATTATCAGCAGTGAGAGCTACGTGTTTGAGGAATCTGTTACTGGACACAATCACCGGGAGTTTGTCGACAGGTAGTCCCTTTCCATGGACAGCTCTGAAAAGATTAACCCAACCATCCACATTTGTTATAATTACCACTCCTAAGTTTAAAATTCCTACTCTATGATTGTTTGGGTCCAGTCTCTACTGTTTCCAATAACATTTGATAAGTCCTTGAGTTTAGTGTAGCATTAGAGAAATGTTGAAACTAGGCATATTATAGCTATTGATTATTTCTTTGTGTGACTGTAAAAACTGTTTGGAATGGTGCTTGTCTGTTGGCCAGGATCAAATCTGTCTTGGATGATGGAGGAGCAGTGCAGAACTTTGTTGATGCCCTGCAACAGCTGACCAACCCTGAACTGCTTTTTAAGGTACAACCAGCATTATTTTTATACTTGAGCTTTGCGTATTTGTTTAGTGTCACGAATATTACTGACAGTAATCACATTACCACAGCTTTTATTGTAAAAAAAAAAAGAAAAGTTAATTGACAAAAATAATTTAAGGTAGGTTATGATGCTTCAGTTGTAGTAACCATAGATAGGTACTGGTGACATTTTAGCAATATGTGCAGTGACATCATGGTTATGGCAATTAGTTTTCTAAGGTAATAGCAGATGTTCAAAACGTGGTTTGTTTTTGGACTGGAATAGGATTGGTGGGATGGTGTGAAAAACGAGTTGGAGAAACCGAGCTTCGATCAGAGGATGATGAAGCGGCTTTATGATGAACAGCGCTCTGCTCTTGGAGATCAGAAGGCACAAGGAGTTGGAGCATTCCGCAGGAAATTCATTCAGGTTGGCATCCTCAGTACTTCCTCAGTACGTTCTTACTCTTAGTGATGTATTTTGTTTAGTTTTTCTAAAACACCGTACACAGACACACACAGAACTAAAAAGACTTGTTTACTTTCTTCATATTTAATATGTAAAATAGGATAAGTATTCATCTTTACGAAACCTTAATATTTTTAAGGGTTTGGAAGGATTATTCTTACTACATTCAGGGCACATTCATTCAGCCTAAATTGATCTTATTTTTTTTAAATAAAAGTACTCACATTTTACGTATTTTAAACCAAGATACCAAAGAAGCATTCTTTCGTAACACTTGCTGTACTTTTACATTTACATTTAGTCATTTAGCAGACGCTCTTATCCAGAGCGACTTACAGTAAGTACAGGGACATTCCCCCCGAGGCAAGTAGGGTGAAGTGCCTTGTCCAAGGACACAACGTCATTTCGCACGGCCGGGAATCGAACTGGCAACCTTCAGATTACTAGCCCGATTCCCTAACCGCTCAACCACCTGACTCCCTTGACATTACTTACTTGTGTGTTTATTTATACACACTATAGAAATTTGCCAAAGAAGTTGAGAAACTGTTTGGACCTGGTGGCTCCACACTGTGGAAAAAGAGGAAAGAAAAGAACTTCCTGATGGAGGTGGATAAGCTTGTAGAATCCATGCGTGGATTTCAAAAGGAGCCAGGAAACCTGAAGGAATACTCACCCTGGTTGAGTAACTTCAAACCGGACGCACTCCGTAATGATCTGGAAGTCCCAGGTCAGTCCTACATTTATGCATTTAGCAGACGCTTTTATCCAAAGCGACATTCAAACATACATTCAAACCCTTTCTAATTTCAGTATGTAGGGACAGGTGTCCTTAACCTCGCTACATTCTGTCATATATACCTTTCATGAAACCAAACCAAACTAAAGAAAATTTCTTATTTTTGAAGCTGTACTTTTTGTTTTGTTGCGATCATTTTCTTCTTGTGCTACAGGACAATATGATGGCAGGTCCAAACCATTACCAGAATATCATGCTAAAATTACAGGATTTGATGAGAGGGTCTGTGTTTCTTATCTTCCTTATGAGATACTTTAAATTTTGTTGACTTGGACAGTTTTATAAAATTATCTATTTTCCTCAAGGTGAAGGTTATGTGCTCTATCCGCCGGCCCAAACGTGTTGTCATGCGTGGGGATGATGAGCGCGAGCACCCCTTCCTTGTGAAGGGTGGAGAGGACCTTCGTCAGGACCAGCGCATCGAACAGCTATTTATAGTGATGAACATCCTTCTCAGCCAGGACACAGTCTGTGCCCAAAAACACCTGCAACTTCGTACCTATCAGGTGGTTCCTATAACTACCAGGTACTATTTATGTAATAATGGTTTAATGTTTTTGGTGATATGCATACATTGAAATCTCCCTGGGTAATGGGAAAAAATAAGATGAATGCGCTGCATAAAGTTGACATATGCATGTACACTTACAGAATTGGTCTGATTGAGTGGATGGAGAATACCTGTACACTGAAAGACTTCTTATTCAACACAAGGACGGAAGAAGAGCAGAAGGCGACAATGAGGTACTTAAGCAATATAGTACGAGTGAGAGTGGGGTTGGTAAGGGATATTCCCACGGGTGGTGTTCGGCCGTAGCCACGAAGCTACAGCCTTCAGTTAAGAATACAACATTTTTGGGTGTTTACATTTTGTTTTTGCTTATTCTAAATGTTTTTATTTTAGACCAAATGAGGAATATGATAAATGGATCAATAAAGTTTCACCAAGTGCACAGGGCATTCGAAGATATGCAGAGGTTTACAAGTAAGTAATACATTTGTGATGGAAAAAACACAATCCTGTAAGTGTAGTAGATCCCTATGCTGACCACCTGCTCTTTTGTAGGAAGGCCAGCCGAAACGACACTGTAAACAACTTCATGAAGATAGAGCAGCTTGTCCCAGCCGATCTTCTAAAGTAAGTTGAGAAGTCACTCCTCACCAGTTCCAGATGAAAGGTTGGCCAGTGTAGACCACACACACTTACATCTGGTCTGTGGATTTCTTTCAGGAGAGCATTTTTGAAGATGAGCACTACCCCAGAGGCTTTCCTGTCTCTGCGCTCTCACTTCTCTACTTCCCATGCACTTCTGTGTGTCAGCCACTGGATCCTGGGCATCGGGGACCGTCATCTCTCCAACTTCATGATCAATATGGAGACAGGGGGCATGATTGGCATCGACTTTGGTCATGCTTTTGGGTCGGCCACACAGGTAGGCTAGGGTACTTTTGTCTTCCTTTGTCACTTGGGATCCAGAAACAACTTCCTGGTTTCAGCACATTCCTGGATTTGTCTTTTTATTTTTTTATTTTATCTCATTCCTACTTTAATCCTTAATCCAGACACCCAGAAAATGATTTATTGTAATGGGATACTGAGTTCATTGACCGTGAGTGTACGAGTTCGATAGAGACCTGTTAGGCGTGTGGCTATATTATTATGAATATGATAACTTACTAGTTTGCGTTACCAAGGAAGTAATAAAACAATTAAGTCACCTGTCCAATTGTGCTGATAAGGGTAAGTTTACAGTGGTACAAAGCCACTAGTTTTATTTGATTCTTCTTCCACAGTTCCTCCCAGTGCCAGAGCTCATGCCTTTCCGCCTGACAAGGCAGTTTGTGAATTTAATGCAGCCCATGAAGGAGTCAGGGCTGATCCAGAGTGTCATGGTGAACACTGTACGAGCTTACAGGAATGACCCAGACCTGCTGCTCAATACCATGGACATCTTTGTCAAAGAACCCTCTTTGGACTGGAAGGTAGAGTTCTACCAAACCTAAAAATGCATCGTTAGTTATAAAGGAATATAGCGGATTGAAATTTGCACATCCTCATTTGCCAAGCAAATTTGAGCCGTAGTCTTTTGTGACATTGTGTGGTTAGTTTCACCCACAGTAGTGGTTGGAAGGTGGTTGTGTTGAACTTGAGTTAGGTGGGTAGGGGAACAGGCTCAGAGTATAACATAAAAAACTATGCATAGTGATGAAGATATTCTATAACCCCCAGAATTTTGAAATGAAGCAACTGAAAAAGGGAGGCACCTGGACAGAAAGTGTGGACACAAAGGAAATCCACTGGTACCCTTTACAGAAGGTGAACTTTATGAGGAGAAAACTTGAAGGAGCAAATCCTGCCACTATAACCAGGTAAATCTTCCATAATGCATGGGAATTTGCAACTGTAAATTCAAATTAGAATATTCTTTATGACCCTTATGCTTTATTGTCTTAATACAAAACCCATCTACAGTGCAAGTTTGATTAAATCGATCTAAGTTAAGGTATTTGTGTGTCCTAGTGAGGAGTTGAAGTTGGGCTTTGAGAAGGACCCTGCCTTTAAACATATGCTGTCTGTGGCTTTGGGAAGTGAAGAGCATAATGTACGTGCCAAGCTTGAACCTGAGAGCCTGTCAGTGGAGAGACAGGTGGATTGTTTGTTGGACCAAGCCATGGATCGCAACATCCTGGGAAGGGTTTGGATTGGTTGGGAGCCATGGATCTGAGCCACACTGTCTGTGTTAGAATTAGACTGAAAAGTTGCCTGTCTGTACCAGGACTTAGACTTGAATGTCCTCCAAGGAATACAGCCTCATAATCTGATGTATTTTTAGTCAAATTAGTGTCTATGGTGAAAGGTTGACATTTTTCAAAGAGGAACTGAATATAAAAATGACCACACTTCTTTTTATGAAGACAGTCTCCAATATGTGAACATCAGTTGTTGAAATTCAGTTTTCTCCTGTTGTTAATACAAGTATTTTAACCTCCTTGTGTTAAGGTAAGGAATTACAATAAAATGACAAAGAGCTTTTGTAGTGTGTGCCCTTACGTCTTTCAATTACCTTAGGGTTGTGACCCCTAATATATGACATCAACTTGCTGCAATTCACTGGTTTGACTGCAATCTTTAAATCAAAAGAGTGATTTAAAACTAGAAAACAGGAAAGCAAACAAAACATTGACATTTGTCCATTTTTATTTATCATATACTTTAAAACCAAACAACTGAAACAAAAGGGTTGTTCATGAAAGGGTCTGTATTCCACAACAGAAGTTTCACCTATGCCTTATTCTATCCTTAATAGAACCCAACCAATTACTATCATCTGTGTATTTTTCCATATTATGTAGATCTAGATTGTAATCAAAAAGCTTGACTTTTCACTAGTCCTTCAAGTTGTTGACAGATTTTGAAACGTACATTTTTTGCTAACTGTGGTCACATATACCTAAGTGCCTACGGGTTAGTATAGCACAAGGTGGCATTTGCTGAATTGTGACTAGAAGGGTTAATCCAATGGCATATTTATAATACAATACAATTGCTGCCACTAGTATGTGTGTACTGTTATGTACAACATACCTTTAAAGTTCACTAATGAAAACCATTAATTTCATACAATTTAGTGTAAATTTAATTGTGGAAAAAAGGGAAGGCTGATAATCCAATATCAGTTTCACAAAAGCATTTGTACCTGTGTTGAGGTGAATTCATTTAAATCAGTAATGCAATCAATACAACATGGTTAGTTTTGATGTAGATCATTGTTTTGATAGACAATCTTAGTTTTATTTTTCACATTTAAGTCTGAGCATCAGTTACCAAGCAGCAAATTAATCAAGGAAAACGGATACATCAGTGATTGTTTAGAAACCTTTGATGCACTTGGTTTTTCTTTTTTTCCTTTACTTAATTTTTGCATACACTTAGTATGAGTTAGTTTATGAATTACATTTTCTTAGTTGCATTTTAGACATTCTTTGCATAAGACCGTTTGATGATTGAAAGGAAAACTTGACCAATCATCAGGTGGCAATACTTCTGAGACATCAATTTAACCATAACAATCTTTAACTTTAAAGGCAATCCTACTAAAGGAGTATTTTCCTAATACACTACTACATTTTTTTCCACTGTGTATCAAGTTGCATATTAATGTCACAGTCCACCAACCTTATTTGTATAAAAGTTTCTTGTGGAAAAATAAAACTTAACAGAAGATTATGGTCAGTAGGTTAAGGCAGACAAAAGGCTTGTTTTTTTGCATCACAGACAATCTTTACATTGACCTAGAACCAAACTGTGGTTTCGCAGACAAGGATCAAGACTAAAGTAAACTTTTTTTATAGCTATTAATATGACATTCCTAAAACTGGTCTTCATCATACATTTGACAAACGTGTGACTATTACGTCTGAATTTACTGCTTAGCCAGCAACACAACAACTGGTCAGTAATCCAATTGAGGAATGTGTTTAACCAAACAGGATTGGGATGACAGGATTACGCCCAATTTTAATCCCTGTCTGGGAAACCACATTAAAATCTAAATCGACCATTTTGAAAACAATGGCATTTTGACGTTTCTCACAATGACAAGTTAATTAGTAATTAATATTTACCCACAGGGTAATGTTTAGGACATTCTTTGTGTATGGGAGAAAAGTAGATCTCATTCACAAAGATATATTTTACATTTTTACTGAGGTCAAAAGAAGCTTCATTTTCTATGAACATTAGTGTTATGTGGATTAAACGTGGCTTGTGGTTTCTAATACATTGTGTCCCATTCTTAAAGCCACAATTAAATCAAAATAACTCTTGAATATGATTCCTAATTTAAAAAGAGTCAATGGCAACAGTGAAACAAGTACTTGACCTTTGAGGACATTTGATACCAGTGCTTGCTGCAATGGCCTGCCAATAAACTGTAGTGTACTGTATATATTACAATCTTGTGCGATTTTCAACATCAAATATGTAACTTCAAAGTAGTTTTCAACTACGTACTATTGCCACTCTTCTTCACAGGATTTAATCACCAGTTCCATGTGTATACTTGGCAGTCCAGCCAAGACATTTGTAACAGTGTGCAGCAGAATGTTTTGTTCATACTTAAATATTATTTTTTGCCTTCATTTGTATAATATTTCTGCTTTATAGAGTTAGACTAAGATTGTATAAATGTAAATAATAAAACTTGGATATAGATAATCGCTATAATATATATTATTTACATTTATGACCATCTTGCCTTTTTTTGTGGAATTTGGAAGTAGAAAGGTTTTCAAAAAGTACCATTTTTCTCAAACCAAGAAAAAAAACATGAGTTTCATGAGTCGTCACAGATGTGTACTAAGGCAGCAGTTATGGTCCCTAAGCTGCATTTCACTTCAGAGGTTAGGCTGCTTTGTCTCTCAGAAGAGCAACTGCTTTCAGTTTACTCTGATTTACATAATAATAACAGTCATAAATGCCCTGTTCTTCCATAATGTTTGTCAATATTTAAGTCCATTATATTTGTGTGTACCTGACATTTACTTACAGGGTATTGCAAATAGTGAGCCAGACTGTCATATTGCAGTCCGAAAGGTATGCAATTCCTTGCACAAAATCCCATGTCATTGTTTTAATGTATGTATCTTGTTAGTGTTGAGAATATGGTGCCAAACCTAAAGTCTCTCCAAGTCATCAATTGATATTCCAATATCAATATTAAGCACTTGCATTACAGGAAATTAGGCTTTTTCTTGAGAAAAAAACTATATCTTCGGTCTCCAACCATTGATGAACTGCATAAGTTTCTTCACTTGAAGTTTGCTTAGCTTAAAGTCTTCAGACAAAATCTCCTCAGTGAGCTGCAGAAGTAGACTGCCATCAATCTTTTCTTTGGCAAACAAAGACAGAATGTCATCAGGTAGGCCAATGAATCTTAAACACTTGGACACTTCTTCAATAGAGAGACCAGACAGGTTGAGAGGAGGTTGCCAATGTTCACTTGAGGCAGTGAGAGGATTGTGGGCAGAGAAGGGAAACAAGCTCTCGGTTGTAGAGTCTTCGTGTTGGGCACCGAAGGGACACAGAACAGTTTCCTGTGTTGTACCTTGGTCTGCCATAGCCACTAAATCTGTACCTTTGCTTCCCTCATTTGATTTCAGTGTTCTTGGTGGTAAGACTGGACATGACAGGCTTTGTTTTGAATTCAATTCTTCAACTGACTTTTCTCGGTACATTTCTAGGTTGAAACTGGAGGATTTGGTGCAAAACTCACTTATATAGCTCTTGCATGACCTAAAGTTCTCTGCAGTTTGATTTGTGTGCTCCCTCCCATCAAAGTCATAAAGGCTGGAAGTGCAGGTTTTAGGGGTGCCGGGGGGTCTTTTCCGAGGATAGCTGTAGTAACTTCGACAATGGATGGGTAAAAACTCTTCTGTGCCTTCAGAGTCCCCTCCACAGACGGAGTTTGGCCAAGAAAGCCTGGAAGATATCCGTGATGTGCTTCCAGGAGACACTGTGTGGCTTTCCAGATTTGGACTGGCCTTAACCCAGTCACAGGGGTAGCATACATTGCTTCGCTCTTCCAGCTCGCTGACTTCAGCCTCATCGCCTCCACTGACGGTTTCAAAATAGAAGGCAGAATTATTATCATTACATGTGTAAACATGTTTGATTTGTGTGTTTTTTTCCCCCCCCTCAGTCAACAAACTATGACCCCCTCCTGTGTTGGTACATGCAGCCTTTTTGTTTGAATTTGTGTTGGTAAGAGAGCCACTGGCATTATTAAAATGATCCCTTTTAATTCAATTTTAGAACAATTACTCCTGTAAAAAAAAAAAATGTAAGTGTGTAAAGTAATCTATAGAATCCTTTTCTGGCAAAATAATTTTGCTCTGATATAATTACGAAATGTGACTATGCATATTTAAAACACAAAGCCAATATATAGTAAACAATTGCAATAAGCTAAATTGCTCATGGAATACTGTATATTTACTTTTGTTGTGATGTTATACAGTCTCAAAGGCCGCATTCTCTTTCAGTTATTATGATCAACAGGCCCTGTTCTAGTTTCACTTACATGCTGTGGAGTCCTGATGAATAATAGGAGAGAGTGGGGCTTGGAGAGCGGACTTCTTGAAGTTTTGGAACTAGGAGTGCTGAAGACATTTGTTTGGAGGTGCGTGGGGGAATGGGAGGGGCATTCAGAAGACGGCATTCTTCCTTCACCTGAAACAAACACGTTTGATAAATAAACGTAAGCCACTGTCATTCCCATTATAATTGAAATCAATAATTATGCATTTCTACTTACAGCTTCAGACTTTGGTGGGACTGGGGGTGGCGGAACACAGACTTCAGGGTTGAACATTGAGCCAACATGACTAGCTGGGAGTGCAAGGACTGCGGTGGCACTGGGTGCATTATTGATGCTGTTCATGCCGTCACTCAAACAGTGCCGGGGGCCTTGTGCTCTCATGTGATCTAACCACAGCTCCTCATATGGAACATCTGAACGCAGCAGGCCAGACTGACTCACGTTCTCCCACAACTCTGGAAAGAGATGTTCTGTGTCAGCCGTGTCCACTGGCGCGGCATCGGTGGGTAAAAGCGCCCAGTCTCCAGTAAGTGTCATGCAGCCCTGTAGGTTGACCTCGCTGTTACCGTGTAGGTTGTTGCCATAAACGCACACTGACAGTCTATGAAAGGACTGGGTCAGCTCCTCCCTGGCATACGTTAGAGAGCTAGGCACATGCATGTGAGCAGGGCACCCATTGCTGCTGCCATTCCCACTGCCACTGCTCTTCTTGGGACTCTTTCCATCTTCGTTCCAATCAATTCGCACATCCCGCACAGCACGGGAATAGTCATCAATGTCAAACTGTTCCTGGCAGAATGTGAACCAGCGATGCACCATAGTTTCCAACCACAATTCACTCTGCAGCAGACCCTCTGGGATGATCAGCTTGGGCATGGACATGTGAAGGGGAAAGTGGATGGGAATGATCTTGTTGCTACGCAGAACGCAGCAAACAACGACAGTCTTGGTCTGAATGTTGACAAATTTGTAGCGATGCCCTTCACGGATGAGATGAAGATCGTGCTGGTTGCGAGGTGGGCTGTTGGGCACTATGACGTTCACTGGCAAACGGGTCTTCTCGACGATGTTGCGGATAGTGTGTTCTCCCTCTTGCATCTGTAGCTCTAGTGGACTGCAGGTGCTGAATCTACCTTTGCACTGAAAGGGTAGGCTGATACTCTCATTGGTGCGGTGATTCATGCAAATCAAGCACGGCATCTTACCTCTGCCAATTTTACTTATGGAGTTGAGCTTTCCAATCTTCTTGAAGATGGTATTAAGTCTGGATTTTTCTTTCGATGTCTTGGCATAGAGGATTTCAGCCTGGCCCATTAGGGTCAGTTCATCGCCAGTGCTTAATCTAATGTTGTACACCTCAGTGTCTTCATTGCTTTCCCCTGAAGCCATCTGTAAAATAAGAATTTACTTCATATTCAAATCAAATAAAAATGTATATGTATAGCCCTTTAAAAAAAAAATATATATATATACACAAGTAATGCCATTAGAGGGCTTCACATATGCCCACAGAACTGCCCCTAATCTAACATAAACCATCAAGGAAGACAAGGAAAAGCTCCCATGTAAATGTATATAGGAAAAAATTGAAGAAACCTTGGGAAGTGCAATTCAGTGAGGGATCCCCTCCTCTAGAGACAGCATGTAACTTGTAAAATTGTTTAAAATGGAAAACAAACTCTTGAAGTGTTCCATTAACATTTGTCATTAGCCATATATTAGCTAAAAATATGGCTTTTTCAGTTAATTAAAAACATCATAAATGTGACTTTGTAAAAGTATTCTGACTCCTTCGGTTTTTCCACATTTTGTGTTATTGATTAAATTTATAATGGATTACAATCTCTTTTTTTGCCATTAATGTACTCACAATAGCTCAAAGTTTTGGTCTTTATTAAGGTAAGTGACTAGCACTGAACTCAGTGGCCAAAATGCCAAGTCTTATATCTGGCAAAAACCAGGTTTGCTCACCTGGATAATACCACCACTATGATGAAGCACGGTGACAACATCATGCTATGGGGATGCTTCTCAGAGGCAGGGACTGGGAGACTGGTCACCATTAAGGGAATGATGAACCAAGCCCAAATAGAGAGAGGTTGTTCAAGAAAACCTGCTCTGGGCAAAGAGTCACCTTTAAGCATAAGAACGGCCGGAAGCACCCAGTGCTTTATTCTCTGGATGTTTTTGAATGGCCCAGCCAAAGCAAATATTGGAAAAGAAAATGTGTGACCTGAAGATCAATTCTTCGAAGCTCCCCATCCGATCTGACAGCTTTAGAGGATCTGCAAGGAAGAATAGGAGAAACTGCCCTAATCCAGATATGTAAGACTGGTAAAGTCGTACCCTAATAGACTTGAAGCTGTAATTGCTGCCAGAGACGCTTCGACAAATTACTGAAAAGAGGGTTTTAATACTAATGAAAAGTAGATTTATTTTATGAATTTTATAAAACATTTAAATCTGTCTTTATGCTGTACTGTTTGTAGATTGATGGCAAACAACTACAGTATACTACTTTTTTAAGTCTATAACACAAATGTGGAAAAGTGTGAATACTTGAGACTTTCCTACAGTGTCGCACATGTAAATTGGGAATGGGAACACAAAGACTGACCTTAACATTAAATGTGATTTCCTCCATGACATACACCCTTTCAGGAAATGCTTTGGCAACTTCTTCCACACTACTGAAGTACTGCACCGGCTCCTTAACATCTCTGTCTTGCTCCAGCAACTTAAATTGACCTGAAGCACATGACAGGGAAATTGCTGTGGTTAGGTCTGTATTCACAACTATCCATGTATTTGACTAATCTTACATCAATTTAATAAACCTTCGTCATTATTTTATTTTTTTTATGTTTTGGCCATTACACAGCAACAAGCTTGTAAATTAACAAGACGTTCGGTTTGTTCGGTTCCAGTATATTTTATAGGGGTGGGGGAAAAAATAGATTCCCATATGAATCGCGATTCAGTCTTCTAGCGATTAACACATTTCAAAAATCGATTTTCAATTTTATTTTTTATTTTTAATGTAAGCTTATATTGAATCGAAATGTCATAAGGGAAATTTACTGTCTTGTAGAAAGTAACTTTCAAGAACCCTCTGTGGCTCAGTGGATAAGCATGTGTACCGTTGAGTCTACTGCCAAACACGGTACCCCTGGTTCAAATCTCGCTTAAACCAATTGATAATGAATTTAACTGATATCAGTTAAGTCATATGTAATTTCCAAGTATTCAGAGTAGGAACTGGCTCACAGTTCCCAACACTATTTGTGGTAGATAGTGTCTGTCGACATTTCAGCAAAATCCATTTAAATAAACCAACCATGTTGTCCTCACCTTCATAATGCACCGGGATCTCAATTTTGGGACCTATGACATAATGGCCCTCTTCTAAACTGTGTGCGGTGATGGTTGTCCATTGTCGACAGGAATGAATTAGGAGGTAGTCATTGTCTCTCAGGCCTTCAACCAACTCACCTGTAGAAAGAAAATACAACTTAATCGCATTCTAATGTTGCTACCAACACCATCGAAAGCAAGTTAGTCTACTATTATGGAGCTCAAAAACAGACAGAAATTCTCATCAAACTTTTTCTACAGGCAATACACTAATGATGTTGAACAATCTGAGTATTTTTTGGGTACCAACCTAATAACATAAGTCAGGTAAACAGTTGACTCTGAACTGGTCAGCCCGTGTCCCCCCATAACCATGTACACCTTTGTCAAACACAGCTGGGCTTCTGAACATAAAATGTGACTTGTGGATAAACGTGGCTCCATCTCTGCATTTA
Source organism: Osmerus mordax (assembly GCF_038355195.1). Taxonomy (NCBI): domain Eukaryota; kingdom Metazoa; phylum Chordata; class Actinopteri; order Osmeriformes; family Osmeridae; genus Osmerus; species Osmerus mordax. Next base: position 13,451,432 of record NC_090064.1, read on the forward strand.
AGTCCCTAAAGAGCCAACTGCGACTCAAAACGCCAATGATTGGCATGGGTAGTTGGTACAAATAATGGGTTGGAAGGGTATTAAGACTAAAGACTTTCTATTATGTAACTTCTCAAAATGAGTGTTTTTCTTTTTAATCACAGTTTCGACTAGTTAGACAATACTGAGAAAGGTTGGGACAAAACATGATTAATGTCCTAACACTCGATTTGCAAGTTAGGTGACCAGTCAGTTAGCTGGAGATAGCTAGCATTAGCAGCTATGTTTGTTAATGTTAGGCCCAGTTTCTATCTAGCTACTGAAGACCAACAGTGTTGGCTTGGTTTACAGCCTCAAGCTAGACGTAAGTCATGATGTCAATCATTTCGTTATAACAAGCAAACTATCGGAGTGCTCGCACTTCCCCTTCCCCCCTAAATATGGTATAATGTTAAATGAGCGATTAGTTAGAGATAGCTAGTTAACTACCGTCATTATCCTCACAACACTGGACAAATATTTGTTTTAGCCCAGTTCTGTAGCTAATGCTAGATAGCCAGCAGTTTTCTGTAAAGTTCATGTGGAAAACTGATTAAAATAGTTTACTTACCGCTGTCCAATTTTACAATTTGCGGCAGTCTATATACACTGACTATTCTATCTAGTGGTAAAGAAGTTGTGCTCCATGATACATCTTTTAAATTGTTGAACAACATAGATCCAAGGTCCATGTTGTAAAAATACCCGTTAGCACTAGCTAGCTATTTCTACCGATATAACAACGCAGAAAGTATTGTGATATCCTGTGGCTGAATACAACGTTAGCTAGCCTTTCTTGATTGTATTCATGTTGTCTCCAGCTGGTTAAATTGAAGGTCTATTCAATATTTTTTCCTGACCAGCTACCCTGAATTCACTGTTGTTATACTTCAAGCTAGCTAGGTAGCTAGCCAGCTGTTTGGAAAGGTAACTAGCTAACTTGAGCAGAGCAAAGCCAGCCTAATTAAGGATTCCTATTTCCGGCCATTTCTTTAATGATTATTATTACTCGAGTGATACTCAAAATAAAGGTCAAAAGAGATAATGTATTCTTGGTCAGTTCCCTGTGAAAAGTACACCGCTTACCTATGTCACATAACCAAGAAAAGTTAATAAATATTATAAATACTATCACTTACACAAATAGCCTACTGATGAAACTGCCATAATATTATGAATATGTAGTAAAAGATCCTGTAAAAGTACAGGAAATGTAAAGTTGTGAAATGTTCACAGTGGTTTGCACCTTGTTTTTACAGTCTATGGTTTGCACAAATAGACCACATGGAGTGGTCAATTTTGAGCCCAGCTGTGTATAAACAACATGTTTTATGCTCACTTTAATTTTCTTTTTTAACCTTTATTGTACATGCAGAAATGTTATGGGGGTTTAGATTTGTACCATGGAAATTATGTTTCAAATAATGGAAAAGTCATAAAAATCCATTGGTCAAAATTTGGGAACCATATAGTAAGGTTGGCTAAACTAGTTTTTGTAGTGAAATAGATTCAGAAGGAATTTGAATAAAAATACTGCAATGTTAAGAGGTGTCTACTCACACATCTTTGGACCTTCAAGTAAACTTAAACTGGAATTTAAGGTATACTGAGGGAACACATTATCCATAGCAATGCAATCTTAAAGAAACAGAAATATAAATACCACACATGCTGCACATATGAAAACACAACTTGAAACCTACTTCAACATACACCTATCAGAGTAAAGACAGTTTTTTGTAACCTTTTTTGGTTATAAAAAAAGCTACTCTATTGAAAGACTTTCACCACACTTCCTACCGAACTGTGGTGAAATGTGACAGACCGTATAAAAAGACAGGTTTTCCTCGACTTCCTCTGTCAGCGTATTGTTAATCTGTGAATCTCACCATGTCATTTGTGGATACTCTACGACAGTGGGACAAAGCAGTAGCTTTGGTAACCAGTGGGGACTTAGCAACCGCACTAAAAGTTTTTCTGGACATTCAGGATAAAAACTCAAAAATCTCATTTAACATTGGTTGTCTCCATTTGATCAACAATGACCTAGCCGCTGCTGAGAAGGTAGGACAGAAATGTTGCCAAATATTTATATAAACAGATGAAACATAAGCAGCATTTCTCTAACATGTCTATTTAGCTTCAGAACTGGACTTTAAAAGGTGATATCACTGTACATAACATGTTACTTTCCAATACAAAAATGCAAGTCATAGCAAAAGGGGAAGCTACCCAATTTCTTGTAGAGGAAGCCAAGCTATGAGCTTTTTATAACTAATTCTATGTTTCAGGCATTTGACTGTAGCATACGCAAGGATGAACATCTCGCCATTGCCTTCTTTCAAAGAGGAATAACATTCTACAAAAATGGCAGGCACGGCATATTCAATATTCAGATACTATACAAATTACATTATGTTTCTGCAATAGAGACTACTAACAAGACATGTAGGAATTTTATGTTAGCATTATTAAATGAATTCATATTTTTCTATTTGCAGGTTTGAGGAGTCTTTTGCAGATTTCCAACTTGCCTTTAAGAAGCTAAGGGGGAACCAGCTCATCGATTACAAACCTCTTGGCCTTAGATACAAGTTATTTGCTTGTGAGGTGAGTGTGCAAGAAGATTGTTATAGCATAGATCAGATAGTATTGTATTATCAAACAATCACTGGGAAAATATGTTCTATCAGATCAATTGGATTAAGGCATAGTTGGGAGGTGGGAGACTAGTACAGGTAAGATAAATGTTCATCTGTTCAGAATACTGTCCTTCAGACTCAATAACCATTTTAACTATAAGGCTGAAATAAAAAGTATCAGCTTTCCATCACACTCATGTTTTTTGTGTAGAAAATCATTTTGACATAGCTTTGTTAAAGTAGTGTGTTTCAGATTATTGTGGGGGAATCCAGTGATGGGTCATGGTCAAGGAAATATTGCTTGTGTCCTAGTATTCACATCACTATCACTTCTTGCTGCAGTTGATCTGCAATATGAAGTGTCACAGTGATGTCATACAAATGTGACATGTACTGGCTATTTTGTCCTAGGTTCTACACAACATGGCTCTGACGCATGCACATTTGGGCCAGTGGGAGAAAGCTCAAGAAAACCTTGTGAGTGCACTGAATCTCAGAACAGAAGCCAAGCTCATCCACATTGACAAGGCTCTGGAATGCATACTGGTCAGTGGTCTGTCTTTTGCCTTTGATTTTTGTTTGTTACATGTTTTGTGTTTGTTTTTTGGGGTCGCAAAAATCTGTTATTGAATAGTTTTTAAATCTCAATTTAGAAAACAGAAAATGTATTTGGATTACGTTGTGTTTTTGTAATAACAAACTATCAACCAAAGTGTATGTAACAACACCTTGTAGTAATGTAGGGAGTCTTCTTTCTTTTTCAGAAGCAGAAGCTTTTTCAGCCTGTTGAAGTTCCTAAGGATGTTCTCTTCAAACCTAACCAGAACTATGTTGCTGAGCTGGAAAAGAAGGACTATCTGGGCAAGGCCAAGGTCTCCCTTTAATGTCTAATTCAATGTACTGTACATATTATGAGTAGACATTGATTTTGGGGATTACTGTTAGTCTTGTGAGAAAAATGTGGGTTTCTTGTGTTGGCAATAAGTACTAAATATTAGTACATTTACATTTAGTCATTTAGCAGACGCTCTTATCCAGAGCGACTTACAGTAAGTACAGGGACATTCCCCCCGAGGCCAGTAGGGTGAAGTGCCTTGCCCAAGGACACAACGTCATTTTGCACGGCCGGGAATCGAACCGGCAACCTTCTGATTACTAGCCCGATACCCTAACTGCTCAGCCACCTGACTCCCTCAAAACACGTATTACACCAAAGCCCATTGCTTTACACTGCAAGCTATTCTAGCTCATTTGTACTTGTAGTAAATATTAGTAGTAAATATTGAGCAACGTGTCACATTGTTGTGGCAAATGGTAGCTGCCTTGGCTACACCCAGTGCAGAAATAGATATACACAGTGGCATATCTAATGCTTCCTTCACATATTTATTGTAGTGGTTAAGGTGACACTAGCAGACCTGTGACCTTGTGGTGTAATGCAGTGTTCCTGGATGTTACTGTCTTCAGGTTGTTTCCTCCATTGTGTTTGAGGACGAGTTTTCAGGATTTGCTCCATTGCAACCACAGGTAAAGATGGCCACCAGCAACATTATTATTCTGACTTCAATCTTCCACTCTGTGTCTTGTTGTGTACATTTCTATTTAGCATTAGTGCTCCTATGATACAAAAAAAAAGTGTGCTTATATGTTTGTACTTATGAATGTAGTTGTGTATGCATACTTTCCAACATGTTAAAACTGTTCTCTGTATTATGATATATGTATCATGTTTTACATGATTACTCTGTTAACAGTTGGAAGATGCTCCTGTTGCTCCAAAAGCACCAGAGGTTTTAAGGTAAAGTTCACTAATGTTAGATTGTGTACGAACCTTAACCCGACTAATTCCAACGATTGGGACCTGGTAATTGGCCTTATAAAAGCATCTTGAATTGGTCAACAACCTGCATTCAATGTAGTTTGATCTTCAGTTTCCAAGATTCATGCACTATTTCCTTTTTCACATTGGATTCAAGACCTTTCCATTGAATACTTTTCTAAAGATTTTGATGGTAAAACTACAACTGCTACCATAGCAAATCAACATGACTAGACCTTTGTGTGTTTACCTGTTGCGCCATACAGAGCTCTGGAGGGAGTAGCCCACACTGTCCTGTTTGAGTTTGTACCTGAGACAAGTGATGAGCTAGCTGTGGTACCCGGCAACGTTGTATTTGTGCTGCAGAAAGGGACTGATAACTGGGCCTCGGTCATTTTCAATGAGAGAGTAAGAACACCACCCTCTCAGACTAATACTATTACACATATCGACACAGAGAATATACATTTACATAATCAGTGTTAAGAGTCCAAAGCATTACTAGGTGTTTTGGCTGTACTTTAACCTTGATATTTTATTTTTTCTAGCGGGGACTAGTTCCCTACAATTACCTGGAGCGTCTTGAAAGGACCTTATCACCTAAACAAGACCCGGTAAATGTGTTCTCTTACTACTTCTCTTCACATACAGTAAAAGCCACCATGGCCATGCCTATGATCAAATTAAACTTCCTAATTAAGGAGTCTGGTGCAGTCATCTGCAATATTATTTAGTATTACCTAACTAAAATCAATGAATCCATGCAAGGTTATGATGAATAAACATTGTACTTGTTGGATTTTGTTGCTATTTCCTGTTACTCTGTTATTATAGAATGGTATTGAAGATCAAATCCCAGCACCTCCCAGACGGGAACCACCAAGCAGACCAAAACGAGAACCAGGTAAACTCTATGGCTGTAATGGTTCATACGTTCCAACCTAAAGGGTTGGGTACCATTTAGGTTGGGGTCAGTGTGTGGTGTGCACCAACCATATTTCTTTTGTCAGCAGAATACTTTTTTTGTTTTACCCAATCATTGGGTAAATCAGAATATCAATAAAACAGTTTTTAGTACTCAAAATCAAGCATTCATTCAAACATACCATAGTACATTACTTTATTTGTAAAAATCTCAATAAATTAATCTTGACTGTTTCACAAAATTAATAGGTATTACAAAACTCAATTATTCACCCACAACATATCACCAGTACATCTCTCAGAATGACTTAATCACATGTAGTGTCCTTCTCTCGTGATCATTTACAGCTTCTTGGGCTCCAGAGAATCAGACTATAGATCACCCAGACTCTGAGGTACGGCATTTGACAATGACATCCCATTCATCTCTTTTTGACATGTTATAACTTTTAATTTCATCCCTTGTCCTTTCTAACGTCAGGCTGGTGTGTCCCAGGAAGATGATGATGAGTGCACAGTGAAAGTGCACTTCACGTACACATTCACAGTCAGCGTAGGACGAGGCGCATCTTACGCCACACTTGTTGAAAAAATTGCAAGCAAACTGCAACTTCCTGTAAAATCCATAACCCTGAGGTATGGGGCCAACTATGTCTATGTAAATCCAATTAGAAGCCATTGCTTGGCAAACCTTTGCTATCCACCACATTGCATTCAGTAAGCCCAAGCTGGTCCGATGTCAGTCAGTGAGTCTTTTCAATAGGCAAAGGCTCATGGGTACTCAGTTTCATTGACCAAACCTCATTATTCAACCTAATCTAGCCTGCGACAAAAATAATTAGGAAAAATGTATTTATTGTATAATAGCACTTTCCTATTGCACACTCTTGTTGTACTATATCGTTTGAGGCCTTTAACATCTGTACAGGTAATGTTTTAACTATCCAGGGTGATTCATGGACATCAGAATCAGAATTCGGTTTATTCGCCATGTATGTTATACAAACACGGAATTTACTGTGGCAGGGAGGTGCAAAACACTAAACATATACGATTTTAAATTAAGTAAAAGTACAAAAGTTTAACTATTTCTAAGAACTAAACAATCTAAGAATACAACAATTTAAATATAAAATAAAATATATATAAAAATAAGAATAAGAATGAGCAGCGTGAGTGGTCAACACGTCAACATGTTACCATAGGTGTACCTTTTGGCATCGTAACTAGAATCAAGTATTAAGCCAAAACTTACATCATGTTAAAGGCGAGCTTTGTGTTTGTTTTACAGCTATTCCCCCCAAAAAAGGGCAATTAATCAGGACACACTGATGGAAGATGTTTGGAGTCAAGTCAAGGATGGTCATCTCACCCTATGGTGTACCCTCCAGGAGGTAATGCATTCATGGTGCAAACACTGATGCAACAATCAAAATTGTAAAAACTGGTCCAGCGACTTCATACTTTTTTCTAATCTTGCACGGACAACAATCTAAAACTTTGATTCGATTGTGATCATGTATATGAGCTATCGATAGACTAAAATAACGCTGATGTTTCTCAAAAGGACATGAATGAACATACATTGCTGGCAGCTGTTCATTCTTTTGAATCCTCAAACCCCGAGGATCTTACTTTCTATAAAGGGGACACCATCATACTTCTTGGTAAAGGTGAGTAGAAAAAACACAAAAACTACCTGGTATAAGCATACATTACTATAATAAAATAGTCCATGTAGATAGTGACCAATTAGTAATTATTTAGGATTTGGGTGAATACTAACCCCTAATTTAAGTTTCAATTATGCAATATCTTTGTCATTGTAGCCACTTGAGTACATACCCAAAACTTGAGAACACTGTCATTTGTATGCAATTGAGCAGTCACTTTTCCTTTTTCCCCTCAGTCAACGAAGACTGGTTTGAAGGGCAATGCAAAGGAAAGATTGGCATATTTCCAGCAGCCTTTGTGAAAGAAGCACCTCTGAAATCAAGTCAAGATGAGTAATCATCTGAACCATGGGTACTAAGTTTTGCTTGAATAATGAACAAATTCTGATTCAGTGTACATTTATTATTGTTAAATGTATGCCTGTTTATCTAACATTTAAATGGTCAGAAGAATGTTTATTTGAAGTCATCTATTGTTCCTATATTGTAGTGCAAACATACATTATGTAGAGGCCAAGTCTTGCTTAAAGTGATATAACTTAACCATGTGCTCTTGCTAATTTTTACAAATGATGCAATCAGGAATTTATATTTTTTATGCAAATGTTTTTCACTTACAAGAAGCACGAAAGCATTGTCACATTTCTAGTTCTTTATCTGATCTGTACAATGTAATATAAACATGACATGATAAATACATTCTCGTGAAAATAATTCAAAATAGAAAATGTGATCTTGTTATAAATATACACTTGCATATTTCACCAAAAGTCTCTGGTTTGATGAGATTAATTATGTTGCATTTTGGCCAACCCAGTCTATATCTTCTTCATAGGCGATTGCAATGCCTTTCTTCCCCTCCAGTGCCTTCGTCACTGGTGTCTTTCCCAGTTTCTGCTCCAAGCCCTGCCAGCTACGACCCACCAGGAATGAGGCTGAAATTGACACAGGCACCATCAAATGGATTTCAATTTTGGGTCATTGCACCATTTTGAGTTATTTAAGGAACTCTTACTATAACTTTTTCAGATTACAATAAAACATTTAATTGCATATTGACCGGTACTTTTTGCTATTAGCCCAACTAATGTGATCACCTAAAAGGATTTACGTTTCTGACCAATACCCTTTGGATTTGGATTGTTCTCATGATTAAAAAGGTGGCATGCTAACCGGATTCTTACATATGAGTGTTTTCCTGCAGCTTTTCTTAAATGTTTTTGTTTCTGTTAATGCTGTTGTGTTGTGGGTTAATGCTATTATGTCAACTTTGTTTTCTTTGCTAATGTCATTATGTTGTGTACCTTACGGACACACCAATATCGGCATCTTTCTGCAACAGTCACAGTAATTGCAAAAACAAGATAAATGCTTAAAATCTTCAGTGCCTCGTTTGGAGTAATTTGTGTGTGCAGGGACTGTACTGACAATGGTTTGTGACGTACCAGCTGTGGTAGTGTTGGCCATAGTAAGCGTCTGGTTCCTCAGCATGACGGAGGACGAGGCAGAGCTGTAGGAGGGGTGATGCATGGTGCGCAGAGCTCCAGTAATGAGCGACACATCCGTCTCATCGCAGTCCTTCAGCTCTGCAGGACTGGGCAATGGAACATGACTTGCTCCACCTGGAGAAGAGGTTTAGGGCCAAATATGTAATAAGGTGAGTAAACTTAATCAAGCATTTCTGAAAACTCAACACAGTGAAGGTCAAGACTGTTATGCAGTGATAAAAGAGAACAATGCCGTTTGAGAATAAACCAGCTTTAAGTGATAGTTCAACATTTGCACTACCCAAGTAAACTCTATTTTACTTAAGGATGAAATAGTGACTGAAAACTACCTGGAAGGAGTTGACTGAAGTCTGTGACATACTGTCCCGTCCACTCCCTGTTCTTGTTGCAGGCCATCTCCATCTCATAAGGGGTCACTACAGGCTTGTAGAAATCACGCGAGTCCAGCAACGAGTTCTCCGGACAGGCGATCAAAACGTAAATGTCAATCTCCATGAAGTTGGCCAATTTGGCCACATTCAGTTTTCCCATAGCAAACATATAGCTCTTCTTCCCTGCCTTATGGATGGTCTCTTTTAGCTGCTCAATGATTGCGAGGTAGTTTGCCACGCCCAGTGTCCCAACCAGAATCCCGACGACCTTCGCATCTTTAGCCCTCTCAATGGCATAGAATCGCTTCATCAAGGCCTTGTTAATACTGATGGACTCTGACCGCCCTGACATTGTTACCGGGTCGAATGAGCAAAAAGAGCACTTGTTCCAAGTCATCATGAAATTTGTTAAAGTTGAACCTTCGTGCCCAATGAAGAACACACTGTAGTCCTCTATGCTTAGTCCATTTTTTAAGACCATTTGCCTTCCAAACTGATAAATAATTTCAGCATTGTTGTCAGCCAAGTGACTTGTGTCATTTGTTTGCTTTTGTATCTGTCCTTGACCATGGCAGAGTTCACCATCTACAAGAAGTGTCGAGTTCACTATGTTTGGATACTCAAGCAACAGGAGTGCTAAAAGGTTGTCTAAAGGAGACAGAAAACTTCATCAGCTTTCACTTTCTTCAAAAAACTTTAAACTTAAGTTATCATTGTTAATGGAGCCACCATTTTTTTAATTTTTTATAATAATACTCAATAATATTACTGTTGAACTGAAATTGCTGCCCTGATGTTTAAGGTACTTACCTATGACGTGGGCATAGTTAACGTCATAAAGAACAATGACATGACTCTGTCTGTCTGTGTAGAATTCTTTGAAGGATGAAGCACACTTCTTCAAGTCCAATGGTCTCCTTTCAAACACGTACATCAATGGAAGCCTTTTGGAGGGACTGAGGCAAGCACTGCCGTAGTGCACAATGCAGTCTGCACCTACATGTTCTGCTGCCACTTCGTCAACACAGCAACTAGTGGACAAAGAAACAACTGTCAAAACATTTAACCTAAACTTGATAACAATAATACTTGGTAATAACGATACAATATACATTTCTGTGTCCATTTTTAGATTACATGTATTTACAACATACAATTACACTGCATCCAAAAAGTGTACAATTATCTATCAATCCGTCATCAATCCTTTACCTTCCATATGATGTGTCTCCCAGTATGAACAGCTTTGATTTGGTTCTTCTCTCAATCTCTGCAGCAACTGAAACTGAATCCACTAGGAGCTCATCTGGGAACTGCAGGGCCACCTACAAAGCATGTGTGAGTTTGATGGATTATTGGTTGTTGCAGATTTACAGTGAGCCATTGCTGCTTAACATCAATATGTTTAAGATTAGTTTAAACTTGTTTTGCAATGAATCACTCCAATTAGAGGGTATTTAACAACTTTAAAGATCTCATAAAAAAACACTACCCCATGTCACTGTAATGTCTGAGTATGAGGTTTGATAACATACCTTGGTAAAAAGGTTACTGTTGATAAATTGACAGGTTTCGTCAATCTGATAGACCTGCACAATGTTCTCCTGATGAACGTTTCTCTCTGACGTAACATTCACGCTCTGTTGAAGAACCAACTCACAGTTGCTGCTGAATGCCTCAGTCATCCTTATCTGGGTTAAGTTGCTATATGGAAACGAGAAAAACCCTATTATAAAACTGGTCCTGACGGGCAGACCATCTAGTCTGCTGACTAAGAAAATGCCAGCCAAGTTGATATGTGTCTTGACAGTGCAGATGCTGAGGCAACACATGGTCAGATGGTTCGCAGACACAGGTATTTATTGATCAACAACTGTATGTTTGTCAGGATAATTCATCTGTAAACACAAAGCATAGCATCTTCCATAAAGTCCCAGATCGGGTCTGCACACTGCTTTCCTGTCAAACCGGATTATATGGGGACATGCTAGCTAACGCTAGGTTAGCTGGTTGGCTAACTTGTCTATCAAGTCATTACACCAACTGGAAGCATCATCGCTGATTAGTCACGAATGCTTATTTGGCCTGTCAACCATATGCTACTCCCATTTCATATCAAGCAAACCTATTCAGTTCCTACACAACATCGATAAACAACACACTACATACTTACATGTAGTTACACGTGCAGGGATTTCTTCTTCGCTTGAGTTGGATTGTAGATTTCAACCAACTTTAATAAGGTGAGGCGTTACCGCCGCCTCTTGTTGTGGAGTGTGAAACCAGTGGACGTAGCAAGATGGTTCGTAACAGTCATTGACAAAGAAAATAGTTAAGATTATTAAAAATATTCAGACAATGTTTATTCTGTTAAGTTTACACATCGCGTTGCTCCAAGTGATCAAATAAAAAATCTTCTGATGGAGGTTAATTTGAAACTACCACTAAAGGTGTTTAAAGTGATGAAAATAAAGTACTAAGTAGTAATAAAGTTACAGACTCAAAACCTTTTTGATTTTTTAAAATGATTTATTTCCGTCCAGTTGCAGGTAAGAACAGGCATTGTCCTCATAATTAAATCTTTTGAAACATTTCAATCTTAGCTTTGAACATGCTGGAAGCTCTTGTGTCAATTTTCTTTGCCGTTTTTACAGTCATAAAACTAAAAAGCCAAACCACCTCAGAAAAACACAAATTTACATTCAATACTTTTTCCTCATTCATTTAAACAAAATATTATGTACAAATACTTTTTTCCAGCTAAATGGCTGTGGCAGTCACATGCCCAACATGCAGAATCACATCCAAATTCGATAAAATCCAAGAACCACAGTTAGACAGGTGAAAACTGAACCTGTAAAAGAAGAGGCCATTTGTTAAGCTACATACCCATTTATTTAAATGAATGTAGTTATACATGTTCTGTATTTGGAAAGTTACATATGGTTGGGAACAGAACAACCACATCAAAAGAATCTTGCGAATAAATTATGTCTGTGTGAATATATTAATATAGTACTAATTTTTCATGTTTTACCTGCAAGGTATTTGATTGTGTCAAGTTTGTGAGATTCCAACATGGTTTTTAATCCTGCCACTTCTGTGTCGATTTTCATGTTGCTTTGAGTCAAATGGCGATCTTGCTCTGCATTCTACAACAGGCAAGACAAGGTATTAGACTAAAGATACGTTAACTAGGAGCTGTTTAGCCCTATCCTGTAAGATATACAATAATAAAATAAGGAAAGCAATCTACTGGTATTGCCATGATTTATTCAAGTATTCCTCATTTTATCCAAAAAGCATGTAGCTAACCTAGCTACATTTGCTAGGTAGTAGGATATGCTAGTAAGCCGGCTGCCTGAATGGTCGGCTAGCTAGACAAAATATGCCAACTACTACCTTTTGTACACTACTAACCATTTCCATGATATTAGTTTGTGTCTCCAGAAGCCTTTTCTCATGCTCTGATTTCTGAAAAACAAAATATCAGAAGGATCTAAACATTATTGTATTGACTTTAACCTCTATTCTTATTGGTTTGACTGAAACTAATATGTATAGTTTGTGATTTTTTTAAGGATACAGCAATATACCCTTTCGGTATAATTAGGGAAACATTACCATTTCTTTTATTCTGCTCTTCTCCAAATGCATATTCAAGATGTTGTCTAATCGTATTTTATTCATCATGTCCTGAAAAGTTGGGGTGGAGCATCAGATAGTTCTACATTTCTGCTCTTACAAAAGCTCATGTAAAGTGATGATAACTCACAATTATGGTTAGTAACTGATTAACACTTACAGACAATTGCACTTTCAGATGCAATAGTTCCGTCTTAACTTTCTGTAAAAAAATTAATAAAAAACAGGTAAACATTGTTACATGGAATTTAATATAAAATGTTACACAAAAAGAACCATATTTTAAGTACATCTCCTATATATGTGTGAAGAATTTGAATCATAATAATACACAACTTTTGGTCAATTACATTTAGTATACATTTTCAGCTTGGAAATGGGATATGTGTGATGGCCATGTGTAAGGATGACAAATGTTTAGATAGAACCACTCACCTCATTCTCTGCCAACAAAGTAGAAAACTCACTTTTCTCAAGAATAATCATGTCTTTTTTTACAGATGCAATTTGAGACATCACCCTCTGCAACAGAATCTCCTGCCATGCCAAAGATGGTTAGATGTTTTTTTATGACTCACTGTTATAAGTCTATGAATAATGTGAAATAGCAAACACACAGATTCTCACCTGCTGCACTTTGGTAACTATATCATTATAGATTGTATCCATGTTGGAGTTTGTTGTCCTCACCAGCAATTTCATTATAACCTCAGATTGCTGGGGGCTAAAGCCTGTTGAAATATATATATATATATATATATAAACCTTGATTAGATATGTGCGTGCATTGAAAGGCATTATATGTAAAAACAGCTAATTTTTTTATCAATAGAATAATACTTCAGTTTAAGAAACAAACCATTGTCTTCAAGAAGTCGAACCACTGCATGGGTATCAAAAAATAGTTTTCGGCTACCAGACTTTGTCATGTCGGTTTTCAAATCATACTGCAGAGTATTGATCGATGTGGTCATTCCTGTAATCATCACACATATCCATATAAAAAAACAACATCAAAGCCTATTGTGTAACATTACTATTTTGAACTGGTTATTGTTAAAAGGGGAGCGCAGAGCAGAGCCTGTTTTTAGTGCCTTAAATGCTCAGTCGTCGTTAGGTTTTTAAACAAGTACGATCAATTGTATCATTAGGCTAATTTGAGATTAAGATAGAATTTCATTAGAAATACAACGTCCAGGTACTTTCATATGGGTTTCCAGCTCTTCTTTTGTTGGCATTGATAGTGTTGATGGTTATTGAAAGCATAATTTCATGAGGCTTGGTCACTGAGACCAACTTTCAAAATAAATAAATTAGTTTAAAAAAAGCTGCCACATACCTCTTGAAAATTGGATCCTCGGGAAACACTGATGTTCTGTCAATCGTGTGATTACTTTTACCTTCCAGTGTTGTTTGTAGGCGTTAAAGGCAGGATCATATCGTGAGCTAGCTACAGCAGCTGTCCAGAAAGTTTTGGATGGAAGTGCAGGTGAAGTGATACATGTATTTTTTCTACACATGCGTTGATGCTCCGAATACAATGCATATTTTGTGTATATCCGCGAGTTAAACCCAAATCTGTGTTTCAGTGACATGTCAAAATTCTAACTTGCGCTATTACTAGTTGTTTCCTCTCAACAGCAGACAACAATACTAAGTCTCAATGGCAATATTTCTTGAATATGCCTTTCGGTTAGACTTACGAAAACTTCCGGGTCACGACCTAGACGAATCAGTGTTCCGTGAGAATTCCGTGTTTGTTCGATGTTCGATCGCCCAAATATTTATACAAAAAATGTCAATGCAGGTAAACGTTGTAATTTTCAAAACCTACTGATTTAATATTCACAACAGTTAATATGCATGTTTGTATGTATACTCTAACAATTGTCCATTGTTGCTATTCAGATTTTTTTTTTTTAAGTGTTACAATTAAACGTATGTCATCTTGTGTAAACTGTACAGTGTAGTCCCCTAAGTACTCAGTTGGCTGTGTTACCCTAACACATTGAATTGTCAATGAAACCATGACTATACATAGAAAAAAGTGCTTTGCCTAGCAAAAACATATCTACATTATTTAATATTTATGTAGATATGAGAAATGCCTCTAAGTGCCAGACAGAAATTGAACAGATGCAGATTTAGAAAAGTACAGGGATACTGTATCTCTTCTACAAAATCATATCATGAGAGAATTAAACGACTCAAGAAGCAAAGTACATAGAAGTAAGCGACAAGTCTTAAGTGAAGTCATTACTCTAGAGCATTAACTCTGCAGAGGTGCAGGAGTTAGATTGGTGTCCCTCTCATTTGAGCAGCTCTAGCAGGTGGTCGATCTGGCTGACAATGTAACGTGTTACATCATCACAACAAGCATTCCTGTTGGCATGCACAATTTCAGCAGAATTGGTCGAACAGTGTGCAAAATGCATTGAAAAAAGCTAAAATAGAAAAGGTTTTATGGATCGTATGCCACCCCGTGGGACTTAAGGAGTTGTTAAATTGGTGTATACAGTACCCTTTCCTATTTATGGCAGTATATGGTTCACACACACAGCCTTTTGAGGCTTATACTGTAGAAATGATGTGATCACTTTGTGATGATCCTCAGGAGAAATAGACCACGCAGACAGACAACACGGCTGCTACCACGGCGACACCGCACAGCAACAACAATATAAAGATCTGACTGGGCTGGCAGAGGCGCTGGTGGCCAGGATCCTCTTCATCTACTGAGAACATGGTCAGCGAGGCGCTGTCAGAGCTGACTGGGTCGGTGTACTTTGGTCCACGTGGCTCCACCGTCCAGCGAAGAACGTTGACCTTCAGCTCCATGTCCTCAATCATGAGGTCCACCCGGGATATCTCCTCCTCCAACTGGCTTTGTTCCACTTCCTCCACGTTCTCAGGGACCTTGGAATCGGTTAAGTCTGGAAGACTGAGTGCCCGAGCTGCCACCCCAGCGGTCTCTCCTGGACAACAAGGAACAGATGCGATAAAAGCAGAAGAGAGTGGTTTAATCAAACCGCTCCCTGGTCATAATTAACTCTTCATTTGGAGTTATAAGCCGATGACAGTAGTATAGACATGTGTGATAGGATAGGGATAGCTTGAGTCAATATGGATGTGCAGACAAAAAGGAAATATGTACTACAAAATGAACAGGTACAAAACCTCCTGACCTGTGTACTAAAGCTAAATCTTGACAGTTTTCGGTTATTCAATTATATTACATTTACATTTAGTCATTTAGTAGCTTTATATTATGTAGCTATGTTGATAAGTACTGGTTCTAAAGATGAACTACCAAAAACACTATGTCAGTTCATCTTCAAATACTGATAAATTGGTTAATGCTTACCTTGAATGCCAGTCTGCACTAAGGCATTGCTTTTGGATAGGGGAAAGATGTTACCCATGTTACAGACTTTACACATGTCAGCATAGAGGAGTTCCAGACTGGAAGAGAAAGCCACCCATAACAGCTCCATCTCCATTCGCTCCTCTGGGGTCAGACTTTTGTCCCGTAGTCGTGCTGTGAGATGCTGACGGTTTGCCACACTGAGATTTTGGGCCTTCTCTCTCGTTTGCCTCAACTCGTCTCGCAGTTTCAATTCGTCTGTGCTCCCGCCCACACATGAAGCCAGGTGCCGATAACATGCCACCACCTGAAGCAGAAAAACAATCAAACAAAAAAAACGTAGTCAAAAAGTGTAAATTAATCAAAAAGCAAAGGATTAAAGTAGATGTATTGTACTGTGAGTATAGCTTTCTAGGAGGATATGAACTAGGATGAAAGAATGGAAGCCTATAATGGCATCAGAAAATGAAATCCAATCACTATTTTATCCACAAGGCTTCACTAAATAGCTCACTCCTATGAGCTATTGCTCTTTTTTCTTATGGCAACTCAGTTTACATGCACAATAACTGGCCATTCAGAATCAATTCATTACTAATGAACAGTCTGAAATAATCATCAATAATCTGCATTCTATTAAGACAAACATATTCATAAATCATAAATAATATAGTCCTTTGAGAAACATTGGGGTGATGATTCAAACATATCCAAATCATCACTGTTATTAATAGACCTCCAGAGCTTATAGATGATCATGTGGTTAACATGACAAATATGACTAATAATCGGATTGTCACAGATCTATATTTGGATAAGCCCAAGGACCTTGTAAGGACATTGTAATCAAATTAACCTGCAAGAGTGGGACACTTCATTGTAAGATGGATCAGAATTGGTTGCAAGCAAAAATCACTGGGGAATTTAAGTTAATGAACTATATACAAACTTCACACGCAAAAGTTGTTTCTTAAAAAAAAAAAAAAACTTACATATACAACAATGTTCCAGGTTCAATCTTGGTAAGAGTACCAAGATGCTTAATTATGATTTAGCTACAGTTTCTGATAAATGGGCTATTTTATACATTTACATTCTCTATTGATGCTAATATTTATTCAAACTAAAAGGAAAATGAATGAATACGTTTGAATTAACCTTATGAATAATTCTAATTGGTTAAATTAGGAGCAAATGTAAACTAAACCCTAACATGGAGATACCCTATAAATCAACAACTAAAGAAGTGAAAAAGATGACCGCCACTGTACCATCTAACAAGCTCATACAAAGCATCTAGTGGATACTGGACCTGATGGAATGAATAAGGTCAGTTCTTTTGAGAGTGCTTTTTTTACCCACGGGGATATGCAAGTGTGCCTTTGCTTTGAGATGTGTAACAGAAAAAGAATTCTGTGACTACACCGCAAGTATAAAGGCACACAACCTTTTAAATACTTACATTAACATAAGTTACATATATCTACAACAATATTGAGATATCAGAATGTAAATTATATATATTATCTGCAACATGGCTATGTACACCTGCACCATGTTCTCATAATACATTTTGTGAAGATACTTGGTCCCATTTCTCCATTTACATCATATGTCAATCATCCCAAGTCAGATGTGCGAGTAATACCACTGTTACACATGACAGTGAGACATACAGATGCTGTGAAATGGCAGTAAAAATTATTATTAGCAATGTTGTCTACAGTATGTGGTTTGATAAGAATCTGAGAGAGTCTCTTACCTTAATCAATGACTCAACAAGAGCTTTCCCTTCTTCCAAGGTATCTGGTGTTCTGGCAGTGCCATCATCACCCACTTTGTTGTTTAAAAGAGGCATTTGGGCTGATTGACAAGCTCCGTCACTGCAGGGGAAAGGAAAGCCCACCTGCTCTTCAAACCACCAGTTTTCCTCTCACTAGCTGGACCCCTCAGTTGTTGCTCCGTGGTCAGGACAGAGAGAAGCCCATTGCTCGTCTACTATTTGAACACTACAAGTTCTACTGCATAACTTTTCTCCAAACACTTGTAAACTCAAAGATGGCACACATTAATGTTTTCCAATAAGATCCTTTCGTAATTATTCCCACCAAAAATATGGGTGTATAAAAGATTTGCAGGTGATAAAAAAGAGTGCATGGGATACTAGAGCTAAGTCCTAAGTATGAGTGATAATCCAGCGATTGACCCCTTTGCAGTGATGCAGGCTTGCCCCAACTGCTAATCACATTATCCATGACCCCTTAGGCATTGCACACGCTACTGTGCAAGAACTGGTAGCCTCACCATCACCAACATCGTTTCAGTGAATGCTGATGGTGAATGGAGAAAAAGCTGGTTTTGTGTCCTTACAATTTATACTATCAAAGAGATCTGGCTGACTGAATGCTGTACACTGAAACCAGATAAAAGGACTATTGTATTTCCTTTTGCACAGTGTAAAAGGTTGTTACATTTCAAATATATGAACATGTTATTAACTGAAGCATGGTTATGTACAGTAGGACTACTTGTGACATCCTTCAGTAAACTAATGGACTCTCACAATAGCCTTTGTGCCATCTTTTGAGAGCATTGTCCTCAGGCTAACTTGAGGTTCATTTAAGGTTTACAGTCCATTGACCATGAATGTACACATTTGTGCCAGAGCAGTCAGGCACACACAAAGTTTTGCTAGACATTTTAAATTATTAACCTTTGATGTTCTTGTGAAATTCACAGTGAAAACAAGTTATATTGCAAGCACCTAGAATGGCCCACCTAAGCCATTTGAAAAAGGTTTAACAGATCAGCCATTGGTCCACAGTTTAGGGTTCACTCCTATTCCAAACGTTTAGACCCCAATGCACACATTTGGTAGCCTTAACCGGCATTTCTACCACAAGGTCTGCTTTAGTTTGAGAGAAGGAAAATGATTTTATTTTATTTCAGTTAAAATAAACAGTCACATCAGAAACATTAAGATTGAAAGGATAAATTCTACTGGGAGGGCTTCTTCAGCAAGGACGTGGTCCTGGAGGATTTCCTCAGCGTCTTACAGACGGTGCTCTTCCGTGGTGACGTCACAGCGTCCTTAATGTTGGCAAGCAGTCCCCGTCTGGTTCGGATTGGAGATTTCTTGCTTGGCTTGGCCAGCTCCGCTTTTAAAAAGGCAACCTCCTCATCCTTCTCCATATTCTCTTTCCGTATCCCATCTAGATGGTGATCCTAAAGGGGGACATTAAAGGTTTCTAAAATAGTGTTTTGGCAAATGAACCAATTTTCTGAAATGTCACATCCCATCCACCACTTAACACAACTGAAATTGAACTAGTCTCCTTCATCCAAAATTGACACTTTTTGAAAATACCTTCAAAGTTTCAAATAAGAATCATTATTATTGATAACCACTTTGCAGTCAATATTAACAGTATGTTAATACCTGCTCCTCCAGCTTTTTCTGTAGAGTTGCGGAATTTGCTAATGCCTCTTGAAATGTTTCATTCAATTCCATCAACTTCTTTTGTAGAACTGAAATTAACTTGGAAACAGACATACTAAATTAGTCATGAGTGATTGCAAACAAGGCTCAAATACAGACAGCTAAATATGAACGTAATAACCAACGAGGAGACTTATGTTTTTTACTCTGTCATATGGCCAAGTACATTACCAATACTTGTTCCTTCTCTTCACAGAGTTTCTCTATGGAACTTTTTTCTTCACAAAGAACTTTGCATCTCTCTGAATCTGTGAAAGTGAATTCATTAGATTGGAGTATCATTTTAAATGTTAACAGCTCTAAAACTGCAAGGCACCTTTCTGTAGTACAACTGAAATGCTGGACGGTGAGCTCACCCATTTGAACATTTAGTTGTGAGGGGTCCAGTGTCTGGCAGGAGTCGTCTTGTGTTGAAACACAGGATGGAACCATTCTGGTTGCAGCCAACTTGTTCTCCATCTCAGCCATCTTGTGATTCAGCTCCTTCACAAAATGTTTTATTTGAATACATCTTTGACACTGCATTCAGCATTAAGAGAATGTTGACAACTTGCTGAATGTACATGTTTACAGGCCATGTCAATAGTTTAACCATAGCGAGCGTACAGTACCTCTACTTTATCCTGTTCAGCAAATAATACTGCCAATGGGACATAGTCATCTTCCACACGAGCAAGAGCACACTGGTAGGCATGCTCCTTAAGGGCATCCTTGTACATCTCAAACGTGTTTTCCATCTTCTCCTGGTAGCTCTCCTTCATCTCTGCCATCTGACGACTGAACAATTACACCCTCACAGATACCAGTTCCTATATGGGTTCACATTTAGAACATAAAGACATCTTGCAACCTTCCAGCTAAGGAGGGTGTCCAAAGTAAGAATCAATTTAACCGTGTTGTGGTGTACCAAGCTCTTCTAAAACTACCCCCACCCCTCCCCATACTAATGTTCTAGGTAGTTGTGTGATGTTTGCACCCCTTACTTTTGAAGTTCTTCACCCTCCATGAGTTGCTGCAACATAGCATCTCCCATTTCATTGCGAATCTCAATCTCCTGGATTAGGTTTTTTTTCCGCTCAGCCAAAAGTTTCGTCCTGAGGTTCTCAATCACATTCATTAGCTCCTGGTGTGTGGAGTTCACAAAAACATAACATGTTACACAGTATCTGGACACATTTTACATGATTTTTTTTTTTTTTTTTTTTTTTAAAGGATTGGAAAACTTAACTAAACAAATTTTTCAATTTAAAAAATACCTTTCAGGTCATCACAAACCCAACTGGATTGGTCACAGCAAGCCTTCGATAATTATTTTAAAAACTGACAAAAGGATGGAAGAATGCATTTCATTGGAGGCCTCAGTGAGAAGTGTGGTGACCAGCTGTGGTTGTACCTCCTGGGGCAAAATGGAGACATCAGCCTCCTCCTCTTCATCCAGCAGCTCATCCTCAGACAGGTAGCTCTCTAGAGCTTGGTTATCGATGACCCCATTCTTCAGTAGAAGCTTGCCATCCCATCCAACCAGTCTTGGGGCTAAAGATTCCAGGGATTTGGTTGGAATAACCTGGACCACCTAGGGCATTCAAAGCAAAGTACTGTGCATTAAGAGTTAAGTTTTAGTAGAGGCAGGTTTATTTTGTTCATGTCCGTGCTTCTGCATCTTTTGACAAGCAAAAGGTGACAATTGCGCAATGTGAAATAGACAAGCAATTGTAATGTGTCACACAGCAAAGTTGCTGCATTGTGGATGCCTCAGAGGGTACCAGCTAGGCAGAGAAACTAACCTGTTTAGCAACAGCAGAGAACTTCATGACGTGGAGAGTTTCATCATAGGTAGATGCACACTGGTTTATGTTGACAATCATAGACGTTTTTCCCTTCCCACACAAAAAAGACTGGAAGAGCCTTGTTAGTTTACTCTCTCTGAATGGAATGTAGCTTGTCTTCACTCTGTCAAGAGGATGACATGGAATTGCATAAACAATTATAATGTAATCCTCGAGCAATATATATATATCTTTTTTTATATTCAAACTAATAAGATAGCGTCACATGATATTGCTGCTGTGATTGGGTCAAATATGCTACCTGTCACTTTGTCTGTTCTGCATGGCTGCAATGCATTTGCCAAGGATAAGCAAGGAAGTGTTGATGTTTCCTGCCTCTTTCAGCCTCTCCCCAAACGTCTTGGTTTTATTGCATCTTTCAGAGCCAGCTAGGTCACAAAGAGAGAGCCTGGGGGAGATTAAATGCTTGGTAAATTGTCATTATCCCCAAAAAACTTCCAACATTACAAGAAACAATTTAGCATGTGAACTGTAACCAAACTCACTCTGAAACCGTCTGAACCTCAGTGCCATACATCTTGAGCAACTTCATCGTAAATATGCTGTGGCTTTAACAGAAAGTTGTTTTTCAATTCTCAGTAACAGAAAACATTGAATTGTAAAAAATAGTATTCCCTTATTTGAAAGTCTACCTTCTGCTTGATGACTGGTTTATTTTGGTGGAAGCAGCAGATCGGTTTTTATTTCCAACTCGGAGAATCTTGCGTGCCTCCTCTGAATTCTGGACATTAATCCACTTTAAATCTGAAATGTGAACTGAGATTATTCTGCATTTCCTGCTGAATCACGGGGTATTGTATGCTGCTTGATGAGCTAAAAATTGAAAATATTTTTGATTAATGATGTACTGTAACGAAAATGGATGAATAATTATTATAAAAAAAAAAAAAACAGGGATGATTCCCCACCTCTAACGTAAGAGTTCCCCACACTGTCTTCACACACTCGCAGAGCAGTACGCTTCTTGTTCCTGGAGGAGGGAGGCTGGAGCAGGTCAAAAATATTCTCGTTGTAGATCTCATAGAATGCCACCCACAGGGCAAACTGGCAGTCATCCCTCTCAGGTGTATTTGCCAAGTCAGCTTTAGGAAACAGATGAAACAGAAGGAAACCATAGTAACAATATTCTTTTCACGAGGTATACTGTAAATAAAAAAATAAAAAAAAGCAGTTAAGGGTGGATGTTATATCCAGTACCTGTGAGACTGTTCCCCCCTGAAGAGGAGTCCAGGCTTGCGGTGGAGTAAGCACAGCTGTCTGATGAACCTACCCTGACTCTCAAAGGCTCACTCTCCTGTTCGGATGTGGAGTCGGAATTAAGTTGGACCAAAAAGGGTGGAAAATGTTTCATTGTTAGAAAGAAAAACTCAACACATTCAAGTCATCGTAGTAAAAAGCATTAGTCTATCCTAGCAAGGGTTAATGTTGTAAAATGACTAAATGGTTCATGACCAAACTGGCTCCACCTTCCCAGTTTAGATCTAGGCTCACATGAACAGAGGGCAGACAATTCACTGATGTCTGATGA
Source organism: Osmerus mordax (assembly GCF_038355195.1). Classification (NCBI taxonomy): domain Eukaryota; kingdom Metazoa; phylum Chordata; class Actinopteri; order Osmeriformes; family Osmeridae; genus Osmerus; species Osmerus mordax. The sequence continues at coordinate 13,474,270 of NC_090064.1, forward strand.
TTAAATGCACCCAATTGAGCGGAACTTTGCACATTGCATCTCAATGTGAGCTACACTAGAAATCACAATTAGCACAAAGACACCTCACCTCTTTAAGCAGTGCAAATATGGCTGCTTTATCGTTAATCTCTTGTTTGACCTGGTCAGGACATAAATTTTGGACATCGTTGTTGAGATATGGTTTCAAATCCAGGTCCTCATACTGTCTCCCGATAATATGTTGGAAGATGACATTGAGTGATTGAGGCAGAATTCCAGGGTCGATCTGTGTTCCTAAAACAAGAACAAAACACTTCATACAGAATTGCTCATCATAGACTATTATGGAATGTTCCAACTTACCTTGTATTGTGTGGGTTTTGCCAGCATTGGTCACACCATAGCTAAAAATTAGGGCATTCTTGCCCTCCAGATAGTGGTACACTTGGTCTTTAATGGTACCTTCAAAGATTTCAGTCTGTTTCGACTCTGGCCCAAATATCTAAAAGCAGTTTTATAAAAGGTTATCTGCATATCTTGATCCTTTGAGGTAGTGTCCCACATTGATTTTAGATGTTCAAATTGGCAGCCTGAATGTCTACTAACTTTCCTGTCAGTGTCTACAAAACATGCATTGTCAATGTATGTGTGTATGCATCTATACATGATGAGGCACATGCTAGGGACAGTGTTATCTGTAGCTTTAGTACTACTAACATTAAACTGTGGTGGACAGTGAAACGCAACTTCCCAGCACATTGTATAATATATTTAGTTCCCACCTGAGAGAAAGTGAATTTGTGAATGGCCTGGCCAATGCCTTTATCACTGTTCTTCATAGTGGAAGAGCCCTTAGGAGCATGCAAGGACACAGTCTGACCATTCTCAAGCACCACACAACCCTGGGGACAAATGTTATGACGTGCATGTTAATCCAAGCTTCTATGGGTAAGTTAAGAGGTCACATGATAGCATTTTCAACTAGGCCAATACATGCCATCACCCAACAAAAATGTAAGCAACCTTGAAATCACAAAGCTACCCATCAAGTACTCTCAACAGCCCCAGAATAACAAAGGCTGCACTAAAGAAGGGGCCTTTAGTAACCATGCTCATAATCCTTAGGGGGATCAAATGACAACAACATTAGGATTAAAGTATAGTAGAATATATTGTAGTGTACCTGGTCCTCATTGTCAGAGATCTCATCCTGAAAGAAAGGCCTTATCCTAAGGTAGACTTTCAGCGGTTGTTGATGCCCAGCACTCTCGGCTTCCGCCATCTAAATCAGTAAACGGTCAGACTTGTGTTATCTTCTACCTCTTGGTGGTGATGGTGGTGGGGACAGCAACAACTAAAAAAAATCCACTGCTATCTTGTTCAGGGAAGATTTAACAGACGTAGCACTCGCATTTGAGCCCAGTGAGGGTCCAAAAACACTGACTTAAGACCTGCATAGACTTGTAAAACTCTGGATGAAGTTTAAACTGTGAAATTGTGGTGGTAGTAATATAAGTACTATACTGATTCCCGAGGGGAAATTGCAGAAATGTGCATGGGGAGAATGGATGTATCTGCTATTGATTGGGGCAGTAAATTGTCAAAGCTTCCCAAATACATAGGGAGATTTTTAACGGAAGCACTGGAAAGTGCAGATCATTATTCTACAACTTTGTTATGGATAATTTTTCCATTAAACATTCTTGCAAATGTGGGCTGAGCAATAGTATCCAGGCTCTATCAATCTTCATCTGGAAATAACCAATTTACTTTAAACTCATATGCCACTGCATCCTGCACATTGATCAAACAATTATGATAAAACATAACATGTTTCGAATTCCAAAGGAAATACCTCGGGGGGCAAAATTGAGGATATTGCAGAAAGTTCGGTCATCTTCTTCCTCGATTTAGAATTCGATCATGTCTTGTTATCATAACTCCAGGTTCACTTTATTAGGTACACCTGTTGAACTTCTCGTTACGCAAATATCTAATCAGCCAGTCACGTGGCATCAACAATACACATATTCCTGACGATCTGCAAGGAATGAACTTTAGGGAGGTCTGTAGGGCTCTCGTCCCCTTCCTTTGGGAAACAAGGGGGAGTAAGGATATAGGTGTTCATTTATTTTTAAATGGCTCTGGTCTGGCCTACTGACCTCTCTCCTGAACAGTAGATGGCGGTGACGCACGTCATAAACGTAAGAAAAAAGGCAAGTGAGAAGACAGTCTGCTTGTTGCAATCACAGTTTATGGGTGCGATTTGCCAAATTTTAGTTTAAATGTGATCCTCTACAAAGCTGACAAATATGTACTATATAAAGTTAAGGCAAGATTGTCATTACAATGGCGTTGGTTCAGAATGTTAATATGTTCCTATTCAAAATTCGCCATTGAAGAGCAAAAAAAAGTTGATTGAAACAGGCTATTGAAGAAATAACTGCCAGTAGGATTTTACAACCAAAGAAACCCCTAGATTAGTTCGTTCTTGTGGTACTTACAAAACTGACCCTTGTTTGAGATCCGTCACACAAATTAAGATTGCACATCCCAAATGGTTGCTGTCCCTTCAGAAATACTTTATATTGTCAGAGATGTTACTGTTGCACTGGCTATTAATGTCTGGGGTCAAGTTTAAAGATGCTGAATGCACCATTTAACAGTAGGTCCTTTGCTACTAGATTGACCAAACGGCTCAAGTGCCAACATTCCAGCTTTAATACCACATGCCATTGTGAACCAAACTAACCACTGAGATATACATAACCTACTTGGCTGATGGCAATTTGATCAAAGTAGCAATTTTACACCTACTTAAAATGAGTTCTCTCCTTTAATAACAAGACCAACACATGCATGCCATTTAAACTTTTTATTGCAGCTGCAAAAGAGTCTATGCGTCAGCGATGGTGACCTCAACCTCTACTCCAGGCTCAATGCTGATTGAAGTGATCTGCTTGACTATCTCAGATGGACTGTGCAGATCAATCAGACGCTTATGGATCCTCATCTGGAAGCGGTCCCATGTCTTGGACCCTTCTCCACAAGGGGTCTTCCTGGTGGTGATACGCAGGGTCTGGAAAAACAAAGTTGATTAGAAACATGCCTAAAAGACAATGAACAGCAAGCTCCGATTGTACAATGTTGCTAAATTCATGTTGTGAAAATAATAAACCCCAATACTCATGTTGGAACAGCTTCATCGAATACATCGTTAAGATTAATGGGTAACTATGGCGTAAATAGTGTCGTAACAGTTACTAGATCTGACATTTAAAAAGCTACATGTACAAATTGTATGCATCAAAAACCATAATGACCACAATACCTTGGTTGGCATGCGGACTGGTCCCTTGACCTTCAGATTCTTCTCCTTAGCACCGCGGATCAAATCTGCGCACACTATGGACACAAAACAAAATTATGACGAGAAACATCACTATGATCAACAAGTGATGGTTACAAATGCTTGGCTCAGAATAGCGTATTTTTAATCAAAATTAATCATACAGTGTTTATCCTCATCACCAGTTACCGTTAAGTAAGTTCGACCATCATTACTGTTTACCTTTCTCCAGAGACTTCACGTTACGGCTGGTCAGAGTGATGCGGATGCGATGGATCGCCACTTCGGCCTCAACAGGCGCTTTACCAGTATCCTTAAATGCCTGCGGGAAAAATAAAAAGCATGTCGTGTGTTTAGTTTATGAGCAAGAAGCTTGATTTAGAATAATTTTTAAAAGTTTTAAAAACAGCATTTCAAATACACCCCCAGCATGCTTTGCGTTTGGCCAGTGGTATGCCGGTGCGTAAAGTGACAACGAGTTGCAGTCTCTGCAAGGGACCAACAACTCATCAGTATTAATCTTGTGAATTGTACGTATGTGATATGTTCAGCCGATTAAAAACTGGATGTGGGAGAATTTAAGTGTGAGATTAAGCCTGCCTTTACGACAACTATCCGAAGCTAAACGTAGCTATGCTAGCTAGCTCACAAGAACGAGTGCATACCAACATGTGCGTGACTGTTTTGGTAGTACTTGGCCAGGATTGGTATAAACAAGCGTATACTGTAATCAGCCCGTTAAGAAATTCTTACCATGCTTGAAAAATTCCTGACCGACTTATTCGTTAAAAAATCGTAGCGAACAGCGGTGAGCCAGGAACCTATTCTCCTCCAGCCCTATCCGGTAACAAAGAGAAAGAACCATGTCCGGATTTAACGTTTATACAGTCACGAAGTCCCGCCCCTTCTACGTAATGACCCGGAAACATTACTGCTACATTACTAATAAAAACAGAGTTTAGTTGATCGCTAAACCGATGAGTTGACCAATATACATGTTCAGATATCTATTGAAGCAAATCAGTGACGTAATGTTTTTAATTTAAAAAGACATGGAATAATTAATATTGAAATTTAAACGGTGTTGGTTTTCACCTCTTTAAAATATTTGTTTTAAATATGAATTTCAATAAAAATTCAGGTTGGTCAAATACGAACAGTAAAATTCAGTAACCCCCCCCCCCCCCCCCCTCCAAACAAATCAAGCTTTGGAAATTCAAATATATCTACATTCAGGCAGCTCAAATTCGAATGGTTACATTCAGATCCCACAACTTCGAAAATTCAAATTGCAACATCCAGGATACCAAAGATATATAGGGGAAGGGTTCAGTGGATCTTTTCTGTTTTTCTTACATTGAGCACTATAATGCACCAGCATCACCATCATCAAACGTGCGCTTTTGATAACAATCAAAAAAATTTCATGTGTCCCATAGAACTAAAGGCAGATGTTAGTCACGGTTCTTTCAGGACAGGAAGGGTTATTCACCGTTCAAGGCAGTAATAATGACCTTTGTCTAGAGATAAATGAGGTGTCTATACTATGCCATTGTACAAAGGTCAGGAAAAAAATGGATTTTGCTCACGCTTATAAAAGCCATTTACTTTGTTTTTTCATTTGTTTCTCCTGCTCTTGCTCGTGTAAGTATGTTATTTTGATGTTAGAGCACAGCCTATGATCATTAATGTAATACATTGATCAAAATGTACCTGTCAGAATAACCTGGTTCAGGCACAATCATTAACTACAGGTGAATAATGGTGACCTATCACAACCTTAAACTGTTCAGTTTCACTGATTAGACTAACTTTTAATGCAATTTACTCAGGTAGGTTGTCCAATTATTAAATTCTCAAGATGAATATCTTTCTGGAGACACTACAACTGCTGGTCTTATCCATATACTACAATCTGGAGGCATTTCTAATGCTTTTCATTCCTACGCGGAAAAAAAGCATAGCTGGAGAGACTATCTTGATCACAGGGGCAGGCAGTGGTATTGGAAGACTAATGGCACTTGCATTTACATCCATGGATGTCAATTTGGTGCTGTGGGACATAAATGTGGATGGACTTAAAGAGACTGCTCATCTGGTGAAGGAGAAGGGCACCTCCCAGGTGTACACGTACACCTGCGACTGCGGAAACAGAACGGAGGTGTACACAGTAGCTGACCAGGTATAAATTCATTTTTGAAGTAATCTACCTAAATCATCTTGATTCTTTTAAAATCCCCCCTTTTGGGAAACATATGTTTTAAATTTACATTTTAGTCATTTAGCAGACGCTCTTATCCAGAGCGACTTACAGTAAGTACAGGGACATTCTCCCCGAGGCAAGTAGGGTGAAGTGCCTTGCCCAAGGACACTTCATTTGGCATGGCCAGGAATCGAACCAACAACCTTTTGATTAATAGCCTGACTCCCTAACCGCTCAGCCATCTGACCCCAATACCAATACTAGAGAATTTGGGGCTATCTCGTTGTTATGATCAGTGACCTATGCTCTTTTGTAAAGCTCTCTCTTGGAAGTCGCTTTGGATAAAAGCGTCTGCTAAATGCATAAATCTAAATGTAAATGTAAAGGCAACAGATGGTTACAGTTTGTGTCCTAAAACATTTAAAACTTGTTTTGATTGTCAGGTTAAAAGAGAAGTCGGAGATGTGACCATCCTCATAAACAATGCAGGAATTGTGACGGGCAGGAAATTCTTGGATGCCCCAGACAATTTAATTGAAAAGTCTGTTGAAGTGAACACTATGGCACACTTCTGGGTGAGTAAGAACTAGTAGGCCTTCTTCAGAAGTCAACATTGATAAAGTTTTACCACAGTGCTATTATTAGAATCCCTTTATATATTTATTCAGTTTTCCCACTTAGCACTCTCAAACTGGCTTGCTATGTCATGAATAACCACTAAAGTGTAATATGAGATCAAATGTCTTGTGTAAACTATACATAGCACATTTGTGTTAAATTGTAAAGACATGTAAATACAAATACAAAACCAAGATTTGTTCAAATAATGATTCGAGTGAACCATAGCATAATAGTGACAGTTAAAATACTGCTCTTCCAACTCCAGTACCAAGTTGACTGTTAATGAAACAATTTAAATATCACAAAATGTAGTTTTGTTTGACCCCTCGGCCACCTCCTTGACAATAACAATTTTTACTTTTCTCTCAGACATACAAAGCATTTCTCCCAGCCATGATAGCCAATAACCATGGTCACTTGGTGAGCATCGCTAGTTCTGCTGGACTGATTGGAGTTAATGGCTTGGCAGGTTTGAAACTCTTTTTTCGCCCTACTGTATCTATCAAACTTTGTACATTAACAATTCAGTTTGTAGGAGATACAGGAGTGACAGTTTGTTCACTTTTCAACATCATCCACAACATTACAACTCATAATATTTTATGTGTACTCAGATTACTGTTCTAGTAAGTTTGGGGCTGTAGGTTTTGCCGAGTCAGTGGCACTGGAGATGCATGCTACAGGGAAAGAGGGAGTGAAGACAACCATTGTGTGTCCCTTCTTCATCAACACAGGGATGTTTGATGGTTGCAGTACCAAGTATGTTTGTTTCTCATTTCCTGTCCTTCCTAAACCACATTCAAATCATGAGCTGACCTCACTCAATTTATTGAATAAACTGTATTCCAAGCTTTGCTCATCTTTTCTTAATTGCAATTATTGTGTGAGTACAGTAGGTGTGAACTAACAGAACAAACTGTACTACTCATCCTTAAAATAATTCCTCATCATCAATCACCTTAAATCAGTAATATGGGTAATGTGATTATTATGGTTTATTGCAGGTGGCCAACCTTCCTTCCCATCCTTCAGCCTAATTATGTGGTAAAAAAAATTGTTTCTGCAATCCTGACCGACCAAGTGTACCTCTACCTACCTCGGAGTTTGTACATCATCATCTTCCTAAAAAAGTAAGTGTCAAACTAAAACAAGTCAAAGAATCAAAGGAAATAATTCAGATGGGGAGTTTCACTATATATAGGAACATACTGTTGTATTGGAGTAAATGTCAGTCACTAAAGCATAATGGCCCAGTTTCCCAGACATGGATTAAGCTTAGTCCTAAATAAGATAAACATTTTCTTTAGATCTCCATTGAAAATTGTTTTAATCTCAGACTAGGCTTGATCCATGTCTGGGAAACTGGTATTACAAGTCTTTGTTGTGCTTTCTTTTAACAGCATTTTACCCACAAAACTGGGAGTTCTTTTAGGAGACTACATCGGGGCATTCAATTTCATGGATTCATTCAAAGGCCATGGGAAAAAAGACTGACGCATGCATTAAGTTTGGTTTAAAGTTCTTAAATGAGGGTCTGTTGTTAAGCACTTTGTGCATCAAGTATATAATTTTACATTACATTTAGCAGACGCTCTTATCCAGAGCGACTTACAGTAAATACAGGGACATTCCCCCGAGGCAAGCAGGGCCTTGCCCAAGGACACAACGTCAGATGGCATTATTGGCATAGTTATTTTATGACCCAATCCTGTTAAACGCAGATTCAGAATATTACGGATATAATATTGTATTATATAGTTGCAATGACATCAGTATTGGTCACATATTAAATCTGTATAATATGTAGACTGATATGTACTCATTGCATGTGTACATTTAATTAAGCTTGCACCTTTGTTTACTTACGTTTGTGTTAAATACATTGTGTCTTGTGCTCTGACAAGACTTATGACTCCAGGAATTTCAATAGCGTTTTATAGTACATCATTATTTCAGCTTGTATAGGTCTTACGGTGTCACAATGACTTTGTTGATGCTATACTGTCCCCCCTACCAACTGTTGGAGCATGAAATCGAGTGTTTACACCTTCATGTAGACACACAAGAAACAGGTGGAGTAATAGAAGTAAAAGTAACTGCCTGCAAAAATGGTGATGACTGCAAAGGCTCATCACCTGGTATGAGAGATGATGTGGTCAGGGGCTGTACGCAATTTCCACCTAGAGGATGAACAAAGTACTTTTCCATCTATATATCTGGACAGGTGTAAATGTTAGCCTACAGGGGCAGTAGAACACCAAGAATGTGAAGGTAACTGTCTCTACAAAAAATAATGACCTTTAATGATTTCATATATATTCAAACTGATTTTCTTCAAGGACAACAAATTCAACCAGGCACATGACACAGTTCACATACATTTTTCTTCTTCTAAATGTTCTTATACATTGTCTTTATTTTTATATGAAATGTATTGTGGTCAAAGTAAATGTAGGTTAAGTTATTTTATCAGGGTACCAGGTAAAAAATCTGGACAGATTTATTCAGAAACTTTCCAGAAGAAACTATATTTTCTTGACTAACGTTGTATTGAGTCATTGGGCATCAAGAATAACTTAGAAGTTGCTTTGAGGTATGATGCTTGGTATAAGTTCCACAATGGCTGCCTTGCTCAACGTGGCACTGGTATTGTTGTGTGGTGGAACTAAGGCAGGAGCGTGACAGTTTCCATCAACAAGAGCATGCCACAAACTGTCAAACACATCCCTGTGTTGCCTTCACCATGTGTCAGTAAGGCTTTCCCCCAATCGAAGTCAAGATCTGCTGTCGTTCCTCAGCAGTTGGCATGTCTGGTTTCACACCACCATGTCTTCTCTCTATCATGATGTTGTGCTGGGGGCAAAAAAAAATGTGCAATAGGTTTAAATCAATGCAAGCGTTGCCCTTTTTATTTTATTGTATATTTAATTCTATTGTAATCCCACTTAGTACTGATAGTTTATGTACCCTTAGTATAGATAGTCCACATATTTAAATTTTAGGTCCCTATATGTTTATTGTATGCACCTTCCTGCCAAAGCAAATTCCTTGTCTGTGCAAACTTTCAGGGCGAATAAATCCCATTCTGATTCTCAATAGTTTGTTATTCGCAGAGAATGCTTATTCTCTACACAAGATTGTTTTTTTTGTTGTTTCTGACAAGACTTTGGGTTGAGGACTTCACACAACTTTATTTTATATAGAGCATAAAAGCTATATTAAAGAATACTGAGATTACATTTAATTTTTTTCCTCTGTGCTGGGAATAGGAGAACACTTACCCAGTATTTCCTACAGTTTTTATATCTCATGAAGTATGCAGAACACATACTCTTATCATAGTTGTTGATGTCCATGCACTTCTGCGATCCATCGCTTTCCTGCAAAAGATGAATGACAAGTGAGTACATGACTACTCTAAACACCAGCGTTTCTAGTCAAATTCTCCCACTCAATTCTATACTAGGTCCAACAAGGATCTTAAAGCAGCACCAATATTGGAGAAAACAATATAGCTGTACAGAAAATAGAGTGGGCCGGGCTTCTTCAGGATGAAAAGCCGGATGTCCAGTTGAGAGACAAGTGTCCTTAACAACCAGAATAATCTAACATAATTCAGCAGAGTTTGGCATTTAATGTTTAGATCCGGTCTTATGAAAATCAACTTCTCAAAATCACACATTTAGCGACAGTTATTTTTGGAGTGACCTTTGAGTATTTGACCAAAATACTTCCTTCCTCCCTCACTCTCCAAGCCTGACATTGATCATATTTAGCCTTTCATCTCCAGACCTGATTGGGCAGTTACAATTTTGTACAATCTGTAATCTTACTTCAATGCATGGGTTAATGTCTTGATTCCGTACTTTGCGTGTATTTTTGTCCATTTGAATCTGTGTGAAGACAACAAATTACATTTGAGTTCAGAATATACATAGTAATTTACATGCTAGTTCTCCAAAACCTTACACTTCTTATAAATAAATTGTTTCCATGTTGCCGTCGCAAGGCCAAATAAGAGGGCGCAGGTAGTCTACCACAGTTCTAATCTAGAAATCCATGTGTTGGATGAGCACAACTTCAAATTTCTGCCTGGCCTACGACTTTATGGAGAGCGCTGCCAGACAGTGTGGAGAGTGGCGTATATCTGACAGGACATCGGGTAGAAAGTGCCCAAAGATCTAAAAAATATATAATAACTTTATGAACTATTATTTGTCATTCACCGTTTTAAAAGGTGCATCACACACCAGACTCAACAATAGGTATTGGATTGTCACCCTTTGAAACCATAAATATGACTTTAGTCCTACTTGTAGAGAACTCTGGGGACGTAACAGTATGCTAAAGAACCATGTAATTGGTTCTACCAACTCCTTAGACATATTTTTCCATCGTTCTATTCATATGCTTTTTTTTTCACCTTTCCTCATTTTGTAACAGCTAAGTGAGTTAGATAATGCCAAGCTATAATGTTGTAGTGCTAAGCCAACATAAGTGAAACTGTCCAATGGGTATTGGGTGCCAACACTGCATGCTTTTAGAAGCTATTATAATTCAATACTGTTTTAATTGAATCTGTATCAAGCTTAACAGACAGGCAACTACAACTCGCAGCAATCTAGTAAAACCGACATTGTTGACCTTCGCTTTGTGATGAGTAGTGCTAGCCATGCTTCAGTCTGCTAACTAGCGCCGAGCTAAAGTGTTTATGGCATAGGCTTCTGTACGGAAGGTTGGCTAACAATTGTTAGCTAGCTAACTAGCTCGAGCTAAATGTAACGCTTTTGACGTTTTTGATAATGCATCCCTCTTAACAATTTCATTTTCTTGTAGATAAATAAAGTATGCAAGCTTACTGATCAGCGGCTCCCTTATTGTTTCAGTGTTGTGCACACTATGTGTATTGATTCCCTACTGTCTACCCAACTAGAATAATCTCACTCCATACTAGTATCAGACGCCCGTCATTTGACAACAACGCACAGCGACTCACACAAATATGGGCACAGCCTAGCCGTTAATAAATTGACAGCACATGTAACCAACAGGAAACGAATCAGAGAGGTAACTGCAGATGGGTTCAGTTAACCGACACCCCAATACACCAATAGAACAACGGTAATGACATCTTATAACAAGTTATTGTTATAAATTAACCTAAAGTGGAGTCATTAGGATTGACACTAGCAAGTTGGGAAATTGATCTTTATCGAAGAAGACTATAATTGACGTTGAAATATCAAAGTGACAGGACTTTGCTCAAATCAAAAAGTAAGAAGTGGGAGTATCGGTGAATGGGCGTGGCTAAATTGTAGCCTATGTTTGGTTGCATCGCAGCGCATACACAATGGCTGCTGGAAAGACTGGAAAGCAAACAATTTTCAGGCCCGCCGCGTCTAGCAAAAAACATGAGAAAAAATTATTAAAAATTCGAAAATTAGTTACAAGTCAAGAAAAACACAGTAGAAAGAATGTTAAGACACCTAGGGTAAGTTTGCCGTGAATTAACTAAATTGTTACTCACTTCTTCAATTAAAATTTCAGGGTTATTCAAATCATGAGAGCGGGGTGAGTTGGGGGAAAGGTTTCTGTTAATCAGCACCTAGTTTGGGACTTCAGAGGAAACTAAAGATTGATAGCCTAAATATTAAGAACATTCTAATATATAGTGTCATTAGTTTTAGTCACGTCAACTTTCTGCCTTGGTTATATATCAACAACCAGTTAATAAGAGAAATCATAGTAAAAGTTATGAACTAAGTTGAGTAAGCTATTACAACAACAGTTCAGCAAAGACAGCTGACGCGAACACGCGCACCATGGTTTGATAAAAATATTTTTTAAATGCATGCTTTACACTTAGCCTATAGTTTTACTTTTGACATAAGCGTGCACGAGAAAGAATTGTAAACATGACATCGATCGAAGCAAAGTTGCACTCCCTGAACGACAGGAATCACTATGGGTGCAAGATATGTTTAAATAGGATGTAGCCTACCCTATACGTTTTGGATGAGATGATGTGAAAATGAAGAAAATAACAGACAATGCAAAAACAGTAATACTAATAAGAAAAGTTCTATAAATATGTGCATGTGCATATCCCCCAAACCTCTGTCACATTTAACACACTTAATATGTTGTCATAAAACATGCTAAACTTCCACTGACCGAAAGGCTAGCCTAAATGTGATTTTTTTGTTTCAGCTCCATCATACTGACAATGTGATGAAGAGGCTAGTCATTAGACAGTTGATCGCTGTATAGTTGTTATTCTCCTAGGTGCTCACATTAATTCTCTAGATTTCCATGATGAAGTTACACAAAGCCATGTCTTTAGCTGTTGTTTTGAGGTTGCTGCATAAATTATAGCCTACATTAGCAGTATTTTATGTTATGCCTTATTGTACAATTTCGAATAATAATAATAAAACCTGCTGCATGTTACATGTTGTTAACATCAATGGCATCCTCAAAAGACAAATACAAAGACAATGTTTTACCTTACCAAAGGATGCAAAACTCTTTAAATAAATTCAAGTGTTCAGATAACTGTTACAAAATAAGTAATAATTAATAAAAATAGATAACAAACACAATTGAATATACACAGTAGCAGCAATTTACAAGCAAGTAACTAACCCTACCTAGGAATATAATGTAGAGTGAGGTCTGCACAAATATTTAAATATAATAAAAAGCTGACAGTGTGCTCTAATGTTTACAAGTTTAGCTATATGCTTATTAGACTAAGATCAATATGACAAAAATAAATCCCCTTGGAACCTCAAGGACCATGACCATATCAAGAAACAAGGGCCTACAATATACCTTTTCCCAATGGTTTCAATAAAGAACATCTTACTATTTGTGCAAATAATTATTCTTAATTTATCATTCAATTCTCATCTCTCTTCTTCTCTTTTCTTCAGGCACCTCAGTCCTGGCGGTGTTGACCACTTACAATTGAATCGAACATTTGCATCAAGACTAGTTGGGGACTGTGCCCTTATTTACCAAGCAGGTCTGCCCTAGGGTGCCATGGCCACAGGAATCCAGGGGCACCTTGACCACGTTCCAGAGAAAGTAAGGCTTGCGGTGGCCACAGGGAAGCGCAAGAGAGCTGAAGGAAAACCCAGGAAGAACTTCTCCTGCCAACTATGCGAGAAGGCCTTCAATAGTGTAGAAAAGCTGAAGGTGCACTCATACTCACACACAGGAGAGAGACCGTACCAGTGTTCCCATCAAGACTGCACCAAGGCCTTCGTCTCCAAATACAAGCTGCTACGGTACAGACAATTGGACTTATTTAGCAGACTGTAGCATGTTGGTTCTCTCTGTACTCTACTAATAGTTAAATAAACTGATCTTTCATAGTATATTTTATAGAAATATTATTGAACCCTTGTTTTAAGATCACAAGATCAGTGTCTTGCACTGCATGCTTACATAGACGCAGGTTTTCTTCTGAAATTCATGAAAGTACTCATGAAATGTATCTGTGTTCAAAGGCATATGGCTACACACTCACCAGAGAAAACCCACAAGTGTACATACTGTGAGAAAATGTTTCACCGAAAGGATCACTTAAAGAATCACCTGCACACTCATGACCCAAACAAGGAGGCATTTTCCTGCCAGGAATGTGGTAAGAGCTACAACACTAAGCTGGGTTTCAAACGCCACCTTGCCCTCCATGCAGCCAATAGTGGAGACCTCACCTGCCAGGTGTGTCTGCAGCTATTTGCCAGCACAGGGGTTCTCCTGGAACACCTTAAAACACATGCAGGCAAGTCCTCAGGCGGGACCAAAGAGAAGAAGCACAGATGCGAGCATTGTGAGCGACGCTTTTACACCCGCAAAGATGTGCGGAGGCACATGGTGGTGCACACTGGGCGTAAGGACTTCCTTTGTCAGTACTGCGCCCAGCGCTTCGGTAGGAAGGACCACCTGACACGCCATGTGAAGAAGAGCCATGCTCGGGAGATGCTGAGGGTTAAGACAGAGCCAACCGATTCGCTGGAGCCCTTTGTCAGTGACCTGGCAATGGGTGATCTGCCACCCATTCTGCCCTCGAGGCAGCTACAGCTCTATGGATGTCCTGTCCTTGCCCTTCCAACCCCGGACACAGAACACCTTAACAGCCTTCCACACTCTTTCTCCTTAAAGTACCCTCTGGGCTCCAACTTTACCTCATATACTACCACCGTGCCAGAGAGGGAGCAACATTTGAAGGGAGACCTGGAGACATACTTGATGGAAATGCAGAGCACCATGCCTTCTTCCTCCACTCAGTTCTCAGCCTCGAAACTGGAGCTGGAACCCCAGATGGACCCCTTGGATGAAACAACCCAGGAAATGTCCCTCTCCAAAATGTCTGCAGTGGCAGCAGCAGCAGCAGCAACAAGTGATACGCTGGCAACCTCTTCGTCATTGCTTGATTTCTCCCAGCTCTTTAACTTCCTGCCTTTAAATGGCCCACATTATAACCAGACAGGAGCCACGGGCAGCTTGGCAACCTCGTACCTGCCAGAGGAGACCCTTTCTCTAGTTCAGTTGTCCCCCCAACCACCTGATGCCCCGGAAGTATCTGGAAGTCCCCTCCATGGTCTCTCTTCCTCCTTCACATCTAATCTGAGCACAACCACCACACTGCCCCGTTTTCACCAAGCCTTTCAGTAGTTAGTTCAGCACTAGGTCAATGCAGAGTTTATGAAATCCATTCATATATCCGAATCCAAGTTTTAGTTGAACAGTCGTCTGGAGTGATTGATCATTAGGACATATAGAATTAAATTTAGTGTTAGAAATAACCCATTTATTGAATATAAGCACCTCATTGTTAAGGTAAATTGACTTAATACAGAATCTATACAATTGATAATATAAAGTTATAGTTTTTATTGGGACATGTATTACATCATTGAATTTTGAGCAAATAAGGCAGTAAAGAATAATCATAATGGTAATGTACAATATTGTTATAAGAGCACAGGCCAGGGGAGTTGCAATGGGAAGTGGACCACAGGCAACCACCTTACATGTACTATAAAAACCATAGCACACCCTGAAGTGCCTTATTGTTACCTAAAAATGCCAGACAATTTAAAATGTTTTTAACACACTAGCAATAAGCTAACTTGTTGGTTAACTAGTTGGTTAACTACCTCTAGTTAATTCCTCTACCTCTAACTAATTCTAGAATTGAAAGTATGTTAAACAGCTATTGTTTACTCAATCATCCCCAAACAATTTGTCTTAGACAAACAAATATGATTCCATGCAAATGCAGATAATGTCAAAAGCTAGAAAGATTCAGGACTGACAAAAAGAAAATTGGTACAGCACTACAAGAGTTCAGACTCTTTCAATAACAAACCCCAATCCAGAGTACTAAAATATATTTTTAAATAGATTTAGATGAGGTTGCAGTGTTTTTATTTTTGATTCTTAAAATATTGTGCCTTATAGTTAAAACATAGTGTGCCTATTTTACAATGTTTCATAAAGCACTTTGAACTTTAAGTGATGTTGAACATCATCACATATCTGTCTCATATCTGTGTGGTCGGAGTTCAAGCAATACAACTATACATACAGTATGTTCTCACAATTGGGAATATGCCATGGAATGAAGGTTATGTAAATCCTGGATCCCTATCAAAACCAAAGCCAACCAATTATCTAGCAAGCAGTTGAGTAGCATGCTATGATGTTTAAGGTTTTATCGATGCTGCTGTTTCATCCCTGTTTTCCCACTGAGACATACACTGTTGTTCTCCATCATCACAATAATTATATAAATTATAAATATATATGTAATCATATATGTAATTATCTATATTTATCTATTAAGACGCATTGACACCCTCGGTTAATATGAACAAAAAAGGCTGTGAAAAGATTGTCATTGTTGTTTTCAGCTTGATCTTACTCTCAAAATATTATATTAATCTAACCTTTGAGTTACAAATGTTTGAAGAAAAAAAAAATACAGAAACATGCATGTCACAATTATTGGCACCTTTTGTATTTAATACTTTGTGTATCCTGACTTTTGAGAAATAACAGCTGCCATACATTCTCTCCTATATTGTTTGAGAAGGTGGGAGAAGATTTTGGAAGGAATTTAAGACCGTGCCTCCACACAAAAACTTTACAAATCTTCAGTCCTAGCTTATTGACTCTCCTTTTAAGCCCACCCCATTGGTTTTGATAGGATTTATGTCAGAGGAGTATGATAGCCATTGCACAAGCTTACATCTATGGTCAGTGAACCATTTCAGTGTGGATTTGGAGGTATGCTTCAGATCATTGTCCTGCTGGAAGATTTAACAACTCAGGGTTAGCCATCTGGAGATAGACAGGCTTTGACCTAAACTCTCCCGGTACACAATTTAGTTTATGGTGCCACATATCCTAACAGGTTTCCAGGGCCATCGGAAGTAAAGAACAGACCCACAACATCACAAATCTGCAATCATACTTTACATTGGAGATTAGGGTTTTTTCTGCATTATCATGGATCCCACCCCTGGTGTTTATTGGAAAAATAACTGATTTAAATTTAATTTACAGTGAGATTGAACTAGCTCTATCTGTTTTATGTTTGCGGTTTGGTGACAGCTGAAGCTGTCTTCTGGTTACCCTTCCAAATAACCCTTGTTTTCATAGCCATTGGCTGATTTGCAAATGCATACCATCATTTGTGTGTTCTCTGTCCTTTTCCATGTTGATAGATGACTAAGGATGCCAATGACTGTGACATGCATGTTTTAAAATGAAGTTGTTATTTTGTGGTAAAATGTAGGTTAGACTCATACAATATGGTTATGTTCTGAGATTACATGTTGTCTTAATTGTTTTAGTCAACTTCAGTTATTAAGGAGAAATAGCTCAATCATGTATGAGTAAGGAAAATGTCTTAACAGGAAGGGAAACATCAAAGCCTGGGTTTGTGTTACATTTAGACTCAACAGCAATAACTCTCTATTCTCAAATGTTTCACTCCGTTCCTTAGAAATACAGATATATAGTAAAGACATGGTATATGAAGGATTACACTCTATTTGAGGAGTGACAAGATCAGAATGTAACACAGTAAGAGTGATTTGTCTGAACCTAAAGTACATACAAGTTTTATTGCTTGAGTCAAGCAGTGATTTAGCAAAAGATTCCCCAATATAAGTTACATTTACATGGTCTTATGGTTAATCATGTCTGACAGAGAGTCAATCCAACCTGAAGAGCTGATTAATAACCTTTAAATTGGTTTGAAACCCTTCATAGTGAAAATGTCCATTAAGAAGATTATTCAATAGATGTTTCAATGGAAGTAATGATGGCTAAATCGCTTTCAGTATCACACCAGACACATTTATCATTTTAGAAACCATCATGTTCTCTGCTTTAGAATAAAAAACATCCCTTTTATATGACAATATTTGGTGACTATCAAAAATGCACATTCACAATCATTTGTGTCACCTAGTTATTTTTGTGGGAAATTAGGCCTACTCAAACTAGACTGAAGGGAACTGGACTGTGGATATTAAACACATTCTAGAAAAGATGTGTTTAAAGCCATTGTTATAATTGGTTCACAACTGAGAAAAACCTCCTTGGATGTGTTATGAGAAACACCTCCTTGGATGTGTTGCTATGAGACGTTAGGAAATGCAATTTCCTATGTATTTTTAGGGCTTACCTTTTATATACAATCTTTTACGTAATTAATCATAATGCTCTGAAGTGGTTGCAAAACATATTTTTCACTTTCTGTTTTCAGTTCTGTACTGTACAATGTTAGAATGATAGAGAAATGTTGGTGATGGTAAGACAACATGATACCTGTATGGGTGCCAGTATTTATGAGCTAAGACGAGTGTCAGATGATGGGTTTTGTGTTACTTAAGTTTTTACTGCTCAATGCAATGATATAAGGAAAGACAAGAAACTCTTATGTGGCTAATTGACTCATATGCTAACCATGGAGGTGACATTCCCAGGGTTTTTCTTTGTCTGTGCAAGATGCTGTAACTGAGAGGGGTTGAATGATACATACTTACTAGAAGAGTGAACATGGAGTGAATTGATTAGAGATTATTGTTATTCATTGGATTTGTAGATGCATTTGTAATTAATTCAAAAATCCCTAACTGTATCCTTCCATGAGGTCGGATTTGCACGTGCAAATGTCAAGCTTACAAAGGGAGATCTAGAAACCAGGCCTCAATATTCAACCTTCAACCTAATTTGCTGTTTGCCCACTGTAGCGCTATTTTCAGGCGTTATGTGCCGCTTGCACCAAACAAGTTGAAGTTAATGGTACTTAATAAGATGTCCTTTAACCCCCAAGAATATAGCTAGTGACAAAGTTGATCTGTAAAATAAAATTGATCAGAGGCTCTTTAGAAAAGAAGACTAAGGGGTGTGTGGTGACACTGAAATGAGGACATGAATGTTTCAAAGCATTATGAAAGTGTTTTATTGATGAACCTGAAAGGTCTTTAGTTTCACATACAATGTTTGGTATTTGCTATATTGGGCATATTCGTTTTTAAATCATAGCACTTTTAGGAAATGTAATGCTTTTGTTTCCTATACAACCGTCTTGTTTAAAAAGGAGTTTTACCTAATAGGAGAAAGTTAATGTGTAAATACAATATCAAATGTTTTATTTTTACAGGTACAGTTTTACAGTGTTGTAGTATCAAAATGTCATTTTTGCTTTACTTGCACAAATATTCTGTGTCTCTCATAGAGGTTCAACATGTCAATGAACAATAACAGAAGATAGAAATTATTGATGGAATTGATTACCAGTACAGTTTACAAAAACAGTAGATTTTGTTCTGAATGCATAGCAAAGGGCAACTTTGAAGTAAAATACCCATTGCAACTTTACAACAATTTCTATATCTCCACTGGGTTTTGACTTCTATATTTCTTTAATCTCATCATTTGACTGACAAGCACTTAACAAAAAATGCTTTCCATAACCAATTTCATATACCTGAGACTCCAATGTTCCTTTATTGAGAGACACAGAACTTTAGTATTCATGTCAACCCTTCATGTTAAGCTTCAGTGGTACCAGTGAACCATGTTGAATGTGTATGTTAGAAACACTGCAATACTGCAACTTTCTGGTAATGGATCAAGCTGCTAACAGATACTTCTGGTGCTGCAGACCTCTATTGTAGGATTTTTATTTTATTTTGACAAAAGTATCAAACTGAGCTGAACAGTTGGCATGTGTGTTCCACATTCTAGAGCTAGGCGTGTGACTAGTTTTATATACCTTCTTTTTACTGTGACTTGCTTGTTGTTGTCCTCTTTAATGGATTTGCTTGTCAATGCTCTCCATTACTTTTGTATTGTGGTATCGGAGAACCTTTGTCAGGGTAATCATTATTGGCAAGTTTTTGAAGGGAGGAGGCTCACTCAACGTGTGACTGGGAGGCAAACGTTGATGAAGGTAGACATAAAGTCTTCCCAGGTGGAGACATCTCTGCAAAGACGAGGATTTACAGAGGCCTCTGTTTAGAGGCAAACTGCATTCCAGCCATGTTGGTGTTGTTGTTCAGTGCATTTCAACAGTGCCATCCTGTAGTAATAATGGACTCATGTTGCTAATCCTGTATATTTTACTTATTCTACAAACTACTGTTTTATTTGTATAAATATAGGCAAATAATTCATATATCTATTTTGCATAAAACTGAAATTAACGCAGCTTTTATCAATTATTTTTTAACATTGACATCATCCAAAGAGACAGATTATTTATTGTCTGGCAGAATAACATGATTTTTTTTCTATAAACATACCTTGCTGCTATGAGAGAGACGAGCTGCAGTCTTCAACTCCAGTGTTACACAATGTAATTAAAGTTTAATAAATAGAAAACAAATAATTCATGGAAGACTGTTTGTTTTTATATGTGTGCAGGGCCTACAAGGAATGTGTTAGGTGTCAGCTGAGGTATCTCTCTACTGTCCTATGCCTCTTACAACATGCTAATGAGATGGACCTCATAAACCCAGAAACAGGTAGGCTGATTATAAAATAAATGTAAATATCAGTAACAGTGCACCCAGTGGTTTCATAAAATAAGACAAACTGAAGCCCGCTTCGCCAACCTGGCCTCGCCATAGGCGAAAATCGAAACAAAAAACTTGAAATTGACTTTTCACTGGCACTGATCTGTCTTGTGTTGATAAACAACTCTCAGAAGGCCTCATTAGCTTACACTACATGTGGAAGACTTTTCTTATTTTAGTGAAGAAAATCTTACAGATTGTACCTTTAAGGGATTCTCCTGCCTAAGTAATTGTATTCATATTAGCCACAATAGCCAGGCTTCAGACTGTGATTTACCACATTTACCAAATAGATTTTCAGAACCAATTAATTGGAGGTGTTACAGTACATAATGTTTGAAGTTTAAACTGCAGTGGCTGTCATGGGTATAGCTAGATATTATCCCGTGTTCATCTATCCGTTATTCTTCTACAATCTTGCATAAGGAGAAACTCATTATTGACATCAACAGTTCTCTGGTCAGGGAACTGTTTAGACGCCTTATATTAGGCTTCTTAATATAAGTAAGTAGCATAAGCCTAATTGCTCTGCGGCCAACAAAAACATGCCCACCAAAAAGCCCATTAGTCAATTGATTTAACTGACCATACTTTCAATCGTTGTTTCAACTAGCAGCTGATGAAGCAATTAGCTTATCTAATGACAGCCGTGTTGTAGCCTATGGCTGCAGCTCATAACTTTCGGGTGAATCGCATACGAAACTAGACCTTCAAGGTATGGAAAGAGCGCACAAAGGAAATGCCTTCTCCAATTCCCATGACACGCTTGTTGTCCAGGGAACTTTATCAGTGTCTTAATTTCGGGGCTTGCAGCAGTCCGTTGGCAAAAAACGCTTCTATTTCAACCTTGCGAGTACCAGCTCAAAGATTACATGGAAAGATTGCAACCAGGCTTTGGTCGTCCACGATCCTGTGGAAAGAACTACATTCTATGCAATCAATTGGATCGGGCGGCTTTGGGTCCGTGTACAGGGGGGTGTACTTCGGAGAAACTGTAGCGGTCAAAAAAGTAAAGAAGTGCACCAAGAACAAGCTTGCATCCAGACAAAGCTTTTGGGCAGAGTTGAACGCTGGTCATTTGCGACATAAAAACATTGTACGCATCATAGCAGCGACAACATGCGTGCCGGTCAATTTAGAAAATGAGGACAACATTGGAACCATTCTGATGGAATATGTTGGAAATCGAAATCTTCACCAGGTTATATACGATTGTGCAGAGGAGCTTGGAGTCGTTAGATGGACTAAGTACTCCATAGATATTGCTCACGGGCTTGATTTTCTTCATAAGAACGACATTTTGCATTTAGATCTAAAACCTGCCAATGTATTGGTTTCGATTGAGGATGTTTGTAAAATAGTTGATTTTGGCTCTTCACTGAAACTGGATCAAGGGAGTGATATGCCAGAAAATAGGCCCTTGCTGAGTCATGTTGGGGGTACGTACACTCACAGAGCACCTGAACTGTTGAAAGGAGAAGACGTATCTCCTAAAGCAGATATCTACTCCTTCGGCATAACTCTTTGGCAATTAATCACAAGAGGGCAGCCATATGTGGGTGAGCGACAACATGTTCTGTACGCAGTAGTAGCGTATGAGTTACGACCTTCCGTCAAAGACAACCCATTCTTCGACACCCAGGAGGGTGATAGCTGCCGGTCCCTTTTGTGCAGATGCTGGGGCAGCGAGGCCAAGTTGAGACCAAGTGCACAAGAGATCATCGTTCATCTGGAAACGGTTCAATCATTTTCTGACATTTTTATATTGGAGGTGGAGGTTGACCTACCCGCCCGTAATGAAGTTACCCGAGTGCAAACATAAGATACTATTTTAATCATTTAAATCTAACTCAGCAATTGTGCACAAGTAACCGTGTTTGGTCGCTATACCGTTTTAGAAAAAAAGGGAATTGTAGAATCATACAGTAAATGTGTAAACTGTTTTAACATTTAGGAAATATGTTTTAGCCTACCTCTGGCCACGTAAAGTATGAATTTAAAATGTATTTGTGACTTTTTCCAGTGTCTGAACTAAGCAATATTTAAGATATCATTAAAACATTACTATTTTAAAGTTTATTTGTACTTGTTCGTTTATCTTGAGTAGCCTATACTTTGCAACCTTCTACGTTTTGCATTCAAAACGCTGTTGTTAACAAATCTACATTTAATTGCTTTGACTTAGCAATGCACTTTCTTTTCTGGATCTGTTTCCACAAGTTTCTTTTCAACTGAATCATTTGGAGTGTTCTGTTGCATAGCCTATTAATGTAATTACTCTGAGAATTCAAATGTGACTGCCACCCTTGATTATTTTGGTATAGTAGCCGATGGAACACTTGACTGAATCAAGTCATGTTCTGAGAGAATGTCAACATCAAACCCTCATGCTCCCGCTACTAAGATATTTTCTAGGTATGGACAACATCCGCACTTTTATTACCCAAGCCAACTCCTCTAGGGAGTTACACCTGCTTCAAAGCTTAGAGGTGAAATGGTTTGACTTGCAGTCAAATGCAAACATTTCTATTTTTACAGATGATGTAGACGCCATCGTGGTTCAAGTGTAATATGAAATGAGAAGTGATTATATAAATGAACACATCTGGTTTCAAAACTTTGGTGGTACTGAAAATAGTGCTCCAGTGGAATGTTGTCAGGACATAACAGCACTAGGTATCCTCCTGACTAGTGGCATCCAGAGTTTCCCTTTGATTATGTGACTAGGCCAGTAACAAGTCTCCGAGCCAACACATGGATAACTACTGTTATCCTGTATACTGTACTGACCTCTGTTGGTCGGCCTCTGCATGCACAGAAGTCTCAATCTGTCAGTTTCTTTACTTTCCATTTACTGCATCTCTGACTTTTCTCCATTATCTGTTCAAGGCCTTGATGTAATCATGCAGCCAGAGGCATGTGGTGACAGTCAAGAATGGCCAGACACGTTAAAATCTTTCACTAGCTCCTTGTTTGTTGCAGGTAACCCTCCCTGCTAGGAACTGGAGCTTTTTGAAATGCCTCAATAATCTTCCTAGCAGGAGTAGAGATACTTTTTAAGTATATGAGTTGGTGCACTTTGAATTGTTATAGGATGAGGCAGAAGTGCATTAGCCTAGCTTTGTGGTCAGACATGGAGTCATCCCTTATCTGGACATGTTCAAATAAGAACAGAACTAAATCAAGTATTTTGATATGTGGGGGATCCCTAACAGACTGAACCTCATAAAAAGTCATCATGGTTTATAAAGTCAGCTGGTCGGGTATGACAGAAGCAGTAGCCATGGATATGACACTCAGATATCACACTCAGGCATTCAGAGAATTCTTGGATCATTGTTTTCAAGCAAACAGAATCTAACGACAGCAGCAAAGAGGGAGTTGAAGGAATGATCAAATGATCTGTAATTCTTCTCCACAGAAGCACTCGTAATTAGATGGCATAATTTTGTATCAAAGTCAAGAGCTTCATAACAAATCAAACATGCTACTAGGAATCACGCAGTCAAACAGTATTATTCAAACAAATATTTGCCACTGTCTGACCTGTGGATTAGGCAGATAAACAGTTGCAGTAGAAAAGCCATGACTTTTCATTTCAATAAGGAAGACAGCTACTACATGCCAAACAGCAAAGGATCAGGATCTCTCCATTCCTAGGAGCTAATGTGCTTCACTACCTGTCAGGGAAAATCACCATTACAGTGTCAGTACTGTCAGACATTTGCCTCATGTAGGAAAAGCCACTCTCAGGGCAGTGACAGCCTCAAGTATAGAAATACCAGGTCCTACCTCTATTTGACATTTCATGTTTTTCTGTAGTTGTGTGTCCTTTTACATGCCTGGGGTCAGTTTTGGCTTGTGGATACCTGATGTTATTCTTCTGCATGGCTTAACAGTCTGCCACTGACAATTACATGTGTCAAATCAAGTGGGAAGGAGTGCGCAGTGCACTTTATGTACTGGAATATATGGAGGCCTAGCCCCAACAGATAAGCAGTGAAGATCAACATAGTCTGTATGTGTAAATTGAGTTTTGTGAATTGAAGAACATCTAAAAAAAGGATTTAGGTTGGTTTAGGTACAGTCCTCTGTGACATTGCTTGTAAAATGGCCTGTGCAAGGGTTATGCACAAATAACATTGATTTGCTTTGATTAAAATTGTCTGTATAGTATTAGCTACTGGAGAAAGTTGACCTCTGATGTCCATCAGGTGTGAATTGTTGATGGTGACCCTTCTACACATCTACTTATTTAGGGGGGGTTAAAGGTACACGCTTTTGTATTTTGCAACTTTCAAGTATTTTGATGGCAAAAAGACAAACGAAACTGAACTGCAGTCCTATGACCACTGGGTGTCGCACAAGTCTTTCTGTTCATACTTCCGCAAAATTTCAGTTTTGTACTCAAATTAGTGGCATGCATCCCGAATCCGAATAGTGCCAAATACATGCAGCCGGCCGTTCTTACGCTTTCATCTCATTAATCAGTTTGCGACAAGAAAACAGGCAGCATATAAATTGCTGGTGCACTGGAGGAAAGTGAACTCTCCAATCCCGCGAGGTCCAACTGATACCTGAGCTCACAAATTCAAGTGGTTATGTAAAACAAACACATTCATCTGAGCATATAGTCTTTCTTAGTTGAGTGTGGAAGAAGCTCTGTCGTGGTTATACGTTCAGATACTTTTACAGTAGATGGGCGTGATGGGCGTGAATCGTTTCTCTAAACGGAACCAAGAGGCGCTTCATCTGCACAGACGACCATGCGCTCTGTTCACCTGCGCTCTGATGAGTAGGCTACTGTAGGCTACACGAAAGAGAAATCAGGGCTATGGATAATACAGGTACGTTGGGTGACTTTTCCATATTCATTTCTTGGATACTGTTTTAATAGCGTAGAACATCATGTTGTGAGTTGAACAACAAAACACTTTTCGCCACTGACATTAACAACCATCATATGTAATTTATCTTTGATTACGGGCACTTTATGAATGGATTATTTATTTTAGCAAGAAAAGACCATGACCAGCTAATACTCTTCATTATGCCTATCACTCATAGTTTATCTTGACGCCCTTCTGTCAATTGCTATGCTTTTTACGCATAAGACTGTTAAAAACATGTTTCGTCATCTTAAATTGTGGGCCTTTAAGGATTTGCCAAAACTCTCATTCTTATTTTGTCTCTTAAATCACCAGGATATACAGCCTCAGCTGTCTGAAGACTCCCTAAATCTACTGGAACAAACAGGAGGGAGGAGAGTAAGAAAGAGAGTTTTAGTGCGTGTGTCAAGAGGATGTGTGTTTGAGAAAGAGAGAGAGAGAGAGAGCGAGTGAAAAAGAGAGAGGGAGAGAAAGACGAGGAGAGCAAGTAAAAGAGGAGTATACGGCTGGACCAGGTGATCGAGTCCTAACAAACCTCCAAGGGGCTGCCGGGTAGTATCAGTGTGCACAGGATCAGTGTTCCGACCATGGTGCCAATGCGCTGCCTGGGACACTGTGCCATGCTGGCACTGACGCTCCTCTTGGGATGCGGCGTGGTGCTATGCATCGGCCAAAACGACACGGAGCCAATCGTACTGGAAGGCAAGTGTCTGGTGGTCTGTGACTCCAACCCCTCCTCGGACGGAGGAGTCACCTCCTCGCTCGGGATATCTGTCCGCTCCGCTGGCGCCAAGGTGGCTTTCTCGGCGGTGCGCGGGACTAATCACGAGCCGTCGGAGATGAGCAACACGTCCATGACTATCTATTTTGACCAGGTGAGATCAGTCCGTTATTTGTCCATCTTGACGAATAATTAGTACACAATTAAGCTTTTATATTAAGTTAGTTTACAACATTTATTGATTTATTTGACAGTAGCCTAGATCTACAGGTTAGTTCCTGAGAGGCTGTAATAAGTTTTTGTGGACTGCTTTGTGCGTCTGGCCATTATGCGAATGCATAATAACTCGCAAACGCATGGTCAGTGTTGGGAGGAATAGTACACAATTCCAAAATGATTCGTGTTGTAATTAGTTGTAATAATTTTTCAAGATTTCAGATATGTATTTAGGTTTCTGGACTGATTAGGGCCTCATCAATCTGCGACACTGACCCCCTTGTGTTCACTATCAACATGAACATCTTTTCTGAACTGTCGCTGTAAAAAAACAAACAAAAAATAAATAAATAAAGTAAAACAAAAAGTAACAGTAAAATGAAGAAGCGTTCTTACTGTACAGGAAATCGTTACGTACAGTCTATGAGAATGAGATATAATGCTCATGCAGTAGACTAGGTAAACCATGTCGTAATCTCTTTCATGGCAAATCCGTTTGTGGACCTATTGGTGGATTACACACTATCGCTTTTGTTACAGGTATTAGTGAACATCGGCAACCATTTCGATCTTAAAGCGAGTGTGTTCCTGGCGCCACGCAGGGGAATCTACAGCTTCAGCTTTCATGTGGTGAAGGTTTACAACAGACAAACCATACAGGTGAGTCACGCTTTTTCCATCCCCTCTATCGGCCTACAGTAAAAATCGGATGGAAATGATTTCAGTTTGATTTCATGTCTAACAATGCGACTATCACTGCAGCCTACGGATTCTGTGAATCATTTAGTGGGAGGTACGGTTGAAATTGTAAATCTAAAAATTCTCGTCCTCCGTTATGCCAGGTCAACCTGATGCAGAACGACTACCCGGTTATATCAGCTTTTGCCGGTGACCAGGACGTTACGCGGGAGGCGGCTAGCAATGGGGTTTTGCTGATGGTGGAGCGCGAGGACCGTGTTTATCTGAAGCTGGAACGGGGCACACTCATGGGCGGTTGGAAATACTCCACTTTCTCAGGCTTTTTAGTCTTCCCACTATAATCAAATTTGCGATTCGTTTATCACCACGTGACCCTCCTTCACTTGGGGAAGAACAAGCAAACATGACATTTATTTAAACACAGCCGTCAGCCAAGGACGCCGACAAAATGTGTACCTACACTCCTTATATATTGGCTATATATATATATAAGTAAAGCAACGTTTCCCTGGAATTCATATCCAAATCCAACGACCAACGCAATCTGGATAACAAATCGATCGAGCTGTGACGTACACATATCGATTAGGCCTCCTTGGATATTATCGTTGGGGGAAAACTTTTTTTCAACAGACAAGTCAGTGTACCTGTGTGTACCTGGACAACTGGACAAATCAGAAGATTATATGAAGAACTAAGTGTATTACGAGTGTTCTCTATTTTATGTTTGTATAGCGTTTTTGTCTAGTGAGATGTATGGATTATGGACATCTAGAGAAGTGCTTTCACACCCAAGGCATTTTTTTGCACGAATGGAAGATTTTTTTTGGGCTGTCCATGGTGTTGCATTTGGATGCTCAACATAGCCTATTGAAAACAAGCCAAATGGAGGCCGCATACTATTCAGAGTTTATTAAAAGAGAAAAAAACAACATATTTCTGCCAATGGAAACAACTTTAAGCTCTTTTATTAACAATTTGTCTAATTTATAAAAATACATATTCACATGATGGTGTATTCTACATTTCGGATCTGCGTAGCTTTGACTGATTTAGTGTTCAGTGCTCACAAAATGTACTTTGTGAAAATAACATAAAAATCCCTATATGTCCCGCCTAATAAAATATATTGTATTGTATAAGCTAAGCATCTATTTACTTGTATTGTATAACATTTTACACAAAATAATAGAATGGAAAGACGTCAGGCCTGCCGGTGAAGTGAGCTCAACCTTCACAGAGACATGTTTGCACAACTACTTCAGGTTCACCAGGCACGGTTAACTGGTGAAGCTTATGGTGCTGAACACAGCTGCTGCTGTAAAGAGCAAAGAGCTCACATCCTTCACCACCGGAAATTAAATGATTATAGTAGATAGTAGATAGATCAGTAGTAGATTCAAATAGAATTAAATGAGGTCTAATAATAAATTTAAAAAAAGCTTAAATCACGTAAAGTTTTTCTTGCGTTTCCTCAGAGTTATAAAATGCACACACGCACACACACACACACGCAGGCACACACACATGCACACATCACACACACACATTATAATTACCAAAGTATACATGTTGACAAAACTAAGTGTGGCCTGATTCTTGGCCCTTATAGCCATAATTTTATTTGATTATAATTTGTTTTAAACATCCTCGGCAGACATGTAAACAATGAAACAAGATGACTAACTAGCAGTATCACTGACACAAGGTAATCCAGTTTGTTTTCTGGGATCAACATGTCCTGAAAATCAACAGCTATTGAAATGAGAAAGAATTGTATTTTTCAATTTAGAATTATGCACATTTGTGAACATTTACAGTAGGTGATCAGACTGGTATGTGTAATCTGGGTGAACATTTTACTTCCGTGTTGTGCACACAGATCCTCCATGTGATGTTAGATACTGCTCTGCTAAGATAACCATCCATTGAGTGGAACGGCTCTGTCATTACAATGTTGCCTCCCTCCCAGCAGTCAATGCATTTTCAAAACAAGTAGTTGAGCCCATACTGACTTAATAATTGTGTAGTTAATTTGTAAAGTGGTAAAGTAGTTATTTTGGAAATGATTCCTTTTGGCATTTTTGAGTATAGTATTGGGCTGAATCTGTAGAAAAAACATCTTTAAATATTTCAAATGTAGTCAAATGGTTTGTCCATCTTTAGAGGCCTTCAGTTCATTTTGATAACTATTGTTGATGTAAAACATTTCCAACGTTCAAAAGCTCAAATTGCAGTCATAGTCCAAGAAAACAACATTGATAGGAATATCCGACGTGCTAAAAGTGTCACAGTCATGGTGGTACTCCTAATAAGATCACGCATTATACCGTTTTTGGTGTTTGCCTTGGGAACAGTTTCCAAAGTATATATCAAATATGCAAGATGATAAAAGCACCATGTGTCTACCCCAAACTGTAATAAATCCTGGTATATGGATATCATTTTATGGATGTCCAGATGGCACGGTATACTGCACTTTGTGGGCCTCATATAAATAATTATAAAACTGGGATGGCCAATTAAAAGCCCTGAGGTAAAATGTGTTTTCAGCCTTTAAAAAGCACCCATGTTCAAAGTTGGAACAGTTCAATGCTATAGGAAAAATCAGCATTAATAACTCTATCTGCTTTAGTCTCGAACATCACAAACAACAGGATTGTACATTTAAGAGGGCCATGAGAGTGCAAGAAGATGCAATACTTTATGCATTAGACTCCAAATTACATATTACAGTTATTGGAAGGATATTATCTGTAGGTTCAAGCTTCCATAATGGATGTCAGTTTCATTTATTCAGGAATCTGAAGGTTTGGTGCACACACACACACATGCACGCACACACACACACACACACACACACACACACACACACACACACACACACACACACACACACACACACACACACACACACACACACACACACACACACATACATACAGCTGAGACACGCCTGTAATACCTGTTCATTCACCCTTCAACAAAATGACACAGGTCATAACATATCAAAACGACTATAATTAGGGCAACAGATTTAGTTTTTTCCTGGTGTTGGTATAGACAAAATTGATGTCTTATTGCATACGCAAATAGAAGCTACCTTCTTGGAATCTACATTCCTTTCTAATTTAAAATGTATATAAATTCATTTTTACAATACAAAAAAGCCAACAACTGATGTACAGTGTACATTAAGATAAGGTATGTGTTGAAAAGGGGGCCTGCCCCTTTATTTTTCAGTATGTATGGCCCACGGTTATAGCACAATGTGCTTTTTCAATTGTGATTTTAGAATGAATACAACAGACTCCTGCTCTCTAATGTGTTGTTCTTTAAAGATGGACTGACTGGCCTTGGAAATACTAATACTTTTCACAATTACCTTGCTAAGTTCTTCACAGAAATGTAGAGAACCTTGTTGCTTGCTGCTTGGGAGCAATTTAAAAAGCCTGCAATGCCAAACACAACACCTTATATAACCCCATTAACAAATGCATTGACAAATTGATGGGGTTTGAAAAACCAAGACGCAAGTAGATTAAAAAAATAAACCAACCGTATGCTTTGAATGTTAAATGCTTTTGTCACTCAAGGACCATTACTTTTTGAGAACTAGCTAGTTGACCATGACAAGCTGATCTCTTCTACATTGTCTGACTGCTTATTCCATCCAGTTGATCATGAATATCCTCTCTTTACTATGCGGTAGTACCACACACAGGTGCTGGGACCAGACAGCTTTTTGAATAGCATGCTGCTTGTGTGGTGTCCTGTGGGGCTTTTCATGAACACTGTGCAGCCTAAGGTTCACTGAATATTTCTGACTCTGGACTAATTCCTGTCCAGGCTATGTTATTTGAGGACCACTTTTGCATGATATTTCACAGTCAACCTTTTCAGGTGAACATGTATGCTGCCACAGGAAGCTACAGCAGTCTCAGAACATCCCACATGGAACTCAAACATAATAATACAAATTCTAAGTAGTATTTTGTTAAAAGGAACAGCACAAAAAAACTAAACCATTTGAAAAAGACAGATCAACAGTTTATTCAACCACTTTTATGACCATTGATCATTGTAAATCAAGCACAGAAAAAAGCAGTCCACCAAACTGGAATCCTCCACAGCCCCCTCATTTTCTCAAATGTCCTGGTTGTGGCAAACATTTCCGAAAGTGTGATTCTGGGTGATAATAAGCCTTTCACAACACTATTTTTATTCAGGGTGCTTTGAGGCAGACCTAGAGGCAGTTCAGTTCCTCTACAGTTTGAAAATGACACCTAGGCCCACTCAATCTAATATCTAATGTGGCAGCAAGTTAAAAGGAAATGCATACTGAATGTCATCTTTTATTGCCACCTTTAATGGCCCGACCCTTTATATCATTATTAAAAGTTCTTTCCATAGGTTCCCTTCCGAACGAGCTCTGTTAATTTCATGGCCTTTAGTAATAGTAGCATTTTGTCTGCATAGCAAGAGACACATTACCACGGGTGCCCTTCTATTCCAGGAAATAAAATTAAAGACTTTAAAAGGTAAAGGAAGGGCCTCATCATAGAGAAATATGTCCCTTCTTGAAACATCTATTTTCTTTATTCACAGATTAGTGGTGATCATTTCTCATCCATCTCAGACCTTGCTATTACAGTTTGCAGTAGTGAGATGACCAAGCTAATTTGTGCCATGGATGGAAAGACGCGGATGACAACATAGGACATCATGTGGCAGTGGCTTGTTAATAATGCATTTGTTTTGCTTTACAAATTAGGAGAGGCATATCACAGACTCACATCAGTCTCAGAAGTGGCAAGGGGGCCAGTGTCAATCAGATCGCTGATGAGAGGGAGAGACAGAGGAGAGAAGATGAGTAGAATAGAACAATCATTGTTTATTCCTTCTGCTTTTGCCTCAGTCTACAATAGGCATTTTGCTAAAACAGGCAATTCTCCGAAGACAGTACACTTCACCAGCCCACCCCTAGCCCTCCTATTTATACAGACAGCAGTGGGATATGCAGAGCTAGGCACCCGAAGCTCATGTTAGATACTCCATGATCTGATGGTTTCCAATATATCCTCTGTCTACAGTCACTGCCTGCCCGGGTGAAGGAACAGGGAAAACAATGCCTCATTACTACTGTACCTACATGAAGACTAGAAGACAGATACTGTATGTGAGATGTGTATGATCTGATCACCAGGAATAGGCACACATATACCCACATGCAGTATATAACACACACACATGTATATACATACATGGTTAAAAGCAGTAGTCATGAGTTTTTAACAGGATATATACAGGTCATACTGTACTAATAATAATTGTATAGATCACTTTAACTATAAAGGTTTCATGAGGTCAAACCTGTTCTGTGTTTGTCTTTTTAGCATGTCTTATTTCTGCTCAGGACTGTTCAGTATGTGAGTTATAAAGCAGAGAAAGGATTTGTATATTTAATAAATGCAGTAAATCTTACACACAGAACCGGGACCTTTTCATGAAGACCAAAGAGAAGAGTTAATGAGAATACTGTAGTTCTGCCTCTGTGTCGCTCCAGTACATTGCTCATTAACAAGTAAACATATCAGTTCTGACAGAGGCCGGGACACCAACAATGGCTCTGCAACAACAATATATAATGTATCACAATGGACTTTTTTACCATTATACACAAACTCCTATGTGTAATATACGCTAGTTATTTCCTCATGTGGATATCTCAATTAAGATTTTGCCTGAAATTACTGACTGATGCATGCAACACAGAAGCCTATAGTGCCAGGAGATTTTA
Organism: Osmerus mordax; assembly: GCF_038355195.1. Classification (NCBI taxonomy): domain Eukaryota; kingdom Metazoa; phylum Chordata; class Actinopteri; order Osmeriformes; family Osmeridae; genus Osmerus; species Osmerus mordax. The sequence continues at coordinate 13,506,855 of NC_090064.1, forward strand.
AGGATGTTTATTTGTTTAGTGTTGTGTCAAAATTCCTTTAGAAAACATGATGTTATGGATGAGGTGTAGTGAGGGGTCAAATCAATGTCTCTGAGGTAAAAAAAAAAACAGGAAAGCAAAGAAACCTGAGGATGTCAGGCTCATCATATCATAAACATGTTGCTTAACAAGTCTGGAGGAAATATTTGATTAAGTCTGTATTCACTGGTGGCACTGGAGCCTGTGGCATCATGGGGGACCTTGAGGAGCGCTACAGGCATGTTTGAGGGCTAAATAAAAGAAATCCTGTTGAGAGCCCAGGTTGACCTGCAATTAATCTGTTGCAGTGAGCACAGAAACCCATCCCTACTTCAATAGTCTTTGACTATTGATTATTGATGTGACACACTACCCTTCCATCATAGCCAAAGAAAGAAATAATCACCCGTGTTCATTTTGTTATTGTTTTTTTTATGAACCTATGAGCCTCTTTTCATAGTTTCAATGCACGTTGACTTAAAGTGCACGTTGACTTGAAGTGCACGTTGACTAAACGTGCATGTGTAAAGGATTGAGTCTATAACATGGGGGGATGGGGACTAGAGGCTACGGGATCTGTCTGAAGAGTGAAACCACAACTGTACACTGTCATCTTCGGGTATGAACGCACACTAACTTGTGCAATGTTGTTGTACTATACCTCACACAAAACAGAATCTGATTATATAACTATAATTGAATGTTATAGTGGTTATGCAGATGGATTGGAATAGCTATTTTGTATTGGTAAGAAAGGGAAGACTCTGTGTTGAGAAAGGCACATTTGCCCAATCAAAGCGTTTTCCCATTCTGCCCCAGTTCCGGTGAGATCCCCGTCTGGTTTGACAATCTGTTTTGATGGAAATCAGTTGTTTTTGCTCCTCTCTCATCTTCCCTCTCGCTGCTCTTCAGGCCTCTTGAAGTTTCCTGTGCTGTGAAGCAGCGGATGAGGCTGGAAACTATCACAGAACATCAACACCACAAGATCCAATGCACACCAACCCAGGGGAATGGCACCATATAGAATCCAATCAACTCCACCGAAAATAGTTCTTCAAGGCAGAGGTGTTGGTTTGGCTTGAATGATGGAGGACGAAGATGTAAATGAGACAAACTGTTGTTACCACATGGTCCTAAAGTATGACCACTTCCCACATGCAGTCAGAACCTGCACCTCTTTATTTCGCATGGTCCTAAATCACAGGTCAGTTACCTCCCTTCATCTGGCTGTGATATAAAAAGGACAAGTGACAAGTGAAATACAAGGGGAATTGTAATAGAGTAATACCATTGTTGTGAGAGGATGAAGAGATTATGGGCTCTATCTTTGTCATGCAGATGCGAAAGGCATGCTCCTGTCAAAAGCCAAATGTCACATTACCAACGCTACAAGCAAAATGGAAAGAAATTGGTTGTCAGTCAGTGAGCTGTGTTTATTATACAGGTGGTTAATTGAATAATGCAATAACTTAAAACTGTGTATGTGGAGCTGGTGGTTCTGTGTATGTGGAGTTGGTGGTTCTGTGTATGTGGAGTTGGTGGTTCTGTGTATGTGGAGCTGGTGGTTCTGTGTATGTGGAGCTTGTGGTTCTGTGTATGTGGAGCTTGTGGTTCTATGTATGTGGAGCTGGTGGTTCTGTGTATGTGGAGCTGGTGGTTCTGTGTATGTGGAGCTGGTGGTTGTGTGTATGTGGAGCTGGTGGTTCTGTGTATGTGGAGCTGGTGGTTCTGTGTATGTGGAGCTGGTGGTTCTGTGTACACACAATACAGGCCTTTGGAGGCCATTTATTATTTTGGCTGTTAAATTCAATTCATCGAATAAAAACATTTCAACTATGATACTGTGTGACACTGTATAAATAGATAAACGTAAACAGTAATTAATCTGATATTTGGAAATCAGTCTGTTTTTGACTGTTTGACTGTTTTTAACTAATAGATAGCCACTTTTTTGATCGTGTCTTCTGATGCTTTCTTTGGTGCAAAATGGTGACCCACAAAGTTTGGATAAAGGAACAGTACAGAATTTGTTTAGTTGCTTATCCCATCATCTGTCCAAGTGTCTCATGACTAAAGTAATTCCCATGATCAGTAGAATTATTGTTTAGAAGTTGGGGAATTGTTTAACAGATTCACAATTCCAAATAGTGATTTTTTTGTTGTTGCTTGTGGTAAAGTTTCATGGCTACCTCATACTGCTCAATGTCAGAGATACTGTTGAAAACCCGGTTTAGGCTGAGTGAGGAGAGGGGTGGATGAGAATGTTTCCCATCTTTTTTCTCCATCGCTTCTGCACTCCTCTTCTTATTATTTTTTCTCTTTTTTTCTCTCTGGAATACCCATGCTCAGTCAACAACTGCCAATTCATCGTCTGACATTGAAGGTATGATCAGCACTCTAAAAGTAACACCAGACAGAGAAAATAAGTTGAGAAAACCTAGTTTTTCCTGGGCACTGGGAAAATTATTTTTGTTATGTGTTTTTTTGTACCTGTCTTTTATATTCTGAAGTTTAGGATTGTTTTTAAATAAAGTGTGTTTTTTCTGCTCCCAATGTGGGGCCCCTCCCTCTGCTTTCCTTCTCCTTGGCTCTTTCTTTCATTCTTTCTTTCTTTTTTCTTTCTTTCTTTCTTTCTCTCTCTCTCATTCTGTCCCATGAGTTTTTAAGACACCTTTTTCACTCTCTTTATCCTTCCTTTCCCCTCTTTCCACACAACTCTTATTCTTTTTTTTTTTTTACTTGTCTTCTGAGAAGTTTAAGAGAAATAGCTCTACTGACAACCCTCTTACTGTGCAGTGTGCAAACTGTTCTGAACTCATAGTGTAGCTGTCGTCCTCAATACCATTCCTCAACACAACTAACACCAAATTAGGAAGCTTAGCTACATTGCTCTCCAACCAATCCTACATCAAGTGCAGCTCCTCCTCTACCATCAGAGGTTTTCTTTGTGTTGTGAAGGAAGCTATGAAAGGATATTTTATCTGCAATGTAAAGAAAGGGCTGTGCTTGAAACATGCTAGAAAGAGTCAATTGAAGTTATGTTAAAATAGGGCAAAGGCGTTGTGTTTTGTAAGTCTCAGAGTTATTTTAGCGCTTCCCCTTCTCTCTGCCTTTGCTCGCCCTATTCACCCCACCTCTCCAAGATCTGTCCCAGGTGTTCCATCACTGTTGAGATTTAATATTGTAAAAAGAACATGAAAGACAGGCCCAGGCAACCCCGCTCCCCTAAGCCGCAGGCTGCTGTTATTTTATAGCTTATACCATTCTGTTTTAATATGTGATGTGATCCTATACCCCTCTCACGGTCGGTTCCCTTCAACTAACAACCCACCCCGCTGAATCAAATCAGGAGAATATAAGAACATGCAAACAGGCCAAATTGGCTTCCAGGAGAGCTAAAATCAATCTAAACTGAAAATTGCAGAGAAAGAAGCCTTGGGATATTTGGGGAAGAGAGAGAGGAAGAGAGTGAGAGAGAGAGACAGAAAGAGAGTGAGAGAGAGGAGAGAGAGAGGAAAGAGAGAGAGAGAGAGAGGGGAAAGAGAGATAGGAGAGAGAGAGAAAAAGCCAATGATGTTTTGGGTAATATGAACATAAAATGCCACAGCATCAATTACTGAATGATTGAAGAGGATCCGACAGCGGATGTTCCCGCTGCTTTTGAGAAGAGAGACAAAGCTGATGGATAGAAACCATTTATTCTGACTTAAGAACATTCCTAAATATTTACAATATATTCAGAATGCTCCGGGTACAACAACATCTGTGTAAGAGTCTGGATCATTTTGTTGTTCATAGTCCATCACTTATTGGTTGTTCAGGTGTGAAAATTACACACCACAAAATAAATGAGTCTGATAAATCAAGTATCGGAATTCCTAAAGCATGAGTCTACATAATAGTGTCTCCCCTAATGGAAAGGGATAAGAATCTGGAGATCTTGACTCGCAGTCGCAGGGCAGCCCTGTGTTAGAACTGTTGGAAGCAGAAGAGAGGTTTTGACATGGCATGAAGTTTCTATTGGCCTTCTATGTCTCTCTATCTGTTTCTCTCCTCTCTCTCCCTCTCTCTGTTGTTCCCTCCCTCTCTCTTACACTCTTTTATCTTTCTCTCTTTTTCTTTTGCCGTTTTTTTTTCCTTTTTAGCCTACGTTCTCTCTCAACCACGCTCTCCCCTCGTCTGCCTGTCTCCGGCTCTCTCTCTCTTTGCTGCTTAGTTAAGCTAAGTGATAGGCTATGGCAGGGCTGCTCCTCTCTAAAGAGAAAGGGATCATTAGAGAGCTACAGAGAGACACTACTGCCCCCAGGGGAAGGATGACAGTTTGTCACCGCCCGGGGGGTTATACCTTCCTTTTAGAATATGGAAATCAAAGAGGGTGCAGAGAAATTTGAATAGAATAAGATGAAACTCTTTCATGCCTTTTTTCCCCTCCTCCTACCGATAATTATTCTCTGAAAACAGGGAAATTGTGTGAAGAAAAAAAATCTAAAGCCTCACATCATTTTGAACTGATAATGATTAATCATACAGTGATGATCAGCTTATTTCAAAGTGAAAGTATGTGTTTGAGGATGGTGTGAGAAAAAACTATTAAATGTTAAATGGGCGTGATAGAAGATAGAGGTGAAACTACAAGAATGCGAGAGCATTCACTCCAAACAAATACACAGGGGTTCTCTCACAGCAACACCCCTCTCAAGGTTAACCAGGCATGACCATAGAAGAGAAAACATATCAATAATTCTGATTCCGCTTGTCAAAGTCATGTAAGTTCTCAGACATGTTCCTTGACGTACCGTTGAAATAATGTTCTGTGTTCTAGAATCCTTAAGTTGTGTCAGTCACACAGATTTTGGAGCTTATTTTAAATATGATGGAAATCATATTTTGATTGGGTCTTTGTGGTTCATCAGAACAGAAACTGTGACCTTGTTTTGTCAAAGCCATGTTTATTTGAGCATGCTGGGTTATAGGTTCACTTTTTTGATCTATTCATGCAAAGGCCCAATTTGTTTCTGAACCACAGTGCCATTGTGTTGTGAATGGCGGTCTTCACAACTGTGGATCACAGTACTTGAATCATTGCTTATTGTAGAGCACCTCTCACTGCAATTACCCAAATGTATAACTAGAGAGGTCTATACTTTTGTGAATATTATGCATATGAGGACACACATTGTCCCTTACACGCAATTGTACACACACCTTCTCTACCTCTCTCTCTCTCTCTCTTTCTGTCTTTCTTTCTTTCTCTCGCTCTCTCTCTCTCTCTCTTTCTCTCTCTCTCTCTCTCTCTCGCATGCACGCACACACACACACACACCTACACTCATTAAACATAGTCCATACTTGCACAGTCCCACCACAAAGGCAAAATGGCATATGGCTACAGCACACTGTTTCTTTATTTGACACATTAGTCACAGAAATTGTTGGGATGAAGAACCCCCCACAGTGCGATTCATTTTGGCTCATGTACAAAATGTTCAACCCGGGCAAAGCTCTGCCTGTCTATACACATGGGAGTCTTTGTCAATGCTAATTGGCCAGCCTGCCCACCAGTGAAGTGGAACACTGTTTCATGCGCACACCCTGCCTTGTTTGTCAGTAAGTAAATCCAGAGTCTGTGTTAGTATTAGAGCCCAGGCTGAATCACAGTCAGTGTGAGCCACAGTCTACCAGGGGAGCTAACCTGTGATTTCCTACCCAGGGACCACACACCAGCAACGGGAAGGAAGCGTGAACGAACCCTGGCTCTAGCGGTGGTCTGAAGATGAACATCTCAAAGGCTATCTCCTCAGACACAGCTTCCCCCACCACTAACTCTCAAACTGGCAGAAAATCCAACAGAGAAACTCATCTCCCCGATATTACATTCATCTTTATCTGTGGAGAGGGCATGTGGAAAGTCTGTTTATTTTCCCCATTGTGGTTGAGTGGAAATGAGTAGGATCTCTGCTTGGCTGGTGAATGCCCCCATTACTGCGCAAAGATTCGTTCGGTGGAGTTTTGCCTTGTTGTCTAGCTTCCCTTATTAACATTCACTTAAATTCCCTTTGTTCTCTCAAGTGCTCATTAAAGAATACAGTGCCTTCTGATGTCTATAGTTTTACATAATTAGAACCCAAGAGGTTTTTACGTGCACCAAAGTTCTTGGTTTGTTTAAGTCTGCATTAGAAGAGCAATTTGTTTAATTTCTCAAGAGTTTAACCTTGATGACTATGATGGGAAAGCACCTCTCGTGTCGAAAAAATACATTTGTGATAAAAATGTAGTTGGTGATGTTTTTTTTTCTTCAATAAGTGATGTGTTTTTCTCTTGTGCCAAACTAATTATTATCCGATGAAAGATAGATATGTTTCAACCTCCTCTATGTTTATGATGTGTCAATAGTAAAACAAAATGGACTCATCATTGTTTCATGGCTCAAACAGTGTTGCGTCACAGTAAACCACTGCAGTATTTACTCTGGCTCTAACAGGAACAGTCTTCCACTGCTGGCCCTCTTGGGTGGCACTGCCACTTTAATTCCAGACAGACATTCTGCCTGCTGAGATTCTGTCAATCATGCTATGGTCTCGTCCCTTGCTTTTCCTTCATTGACTGCCCACCATCTCTGAAGGGTAACTGCAATCCCTCAGTCATTTTGATGCACTGTGCAGAAACCGTCTTCCTTTTCCAGGTCCATCCAGTTTTACTAGAAGAACTTGGCAGATCCCCTCCAGGGAGACACTCTCTTCCTTGGCCAACATCCCAGCCTTGTTCCCTGGGCACTGTCCATGGCAGAATCAGACAGACGGGGGTCGTTTACCATATCCCCCCTCCCCCAATTCTCTCTTCCTCCGTCTGCTGCAACACAAAGCAATATATGACACACTTGGTCATACAGTTGTTGGCACTTGAAGAGGTAGGGACCAGTACAGGGATTTTATAGTCCGCGCCCAATCTATATTAGTATCTATCTTTGATTAAATACATACCTTAGATCCAAAATGCCCTGCGCTTCCTTCCAACAGCAAAGGGCAAGGCTGTGAGTAAATCTGGGGTGTGTGTCGGCAGAAGAGGGTTTAGGGAGGGTGTGAGGTGATGAGAATAAAAGAGAAAGGGAGATGATGTGGTGCCCCAAAGTAGCAACCTTCCGAGGAAAACAATAAAGCACAAGTGACAGGAACAGATGGTCTTCTTTATTGTCTCCTGAAATGCAAACACTGAATATCTTTACTGTCTGTGTGGCGTGTGTGAGTGTGTGTGTTGTGAGTGTGTGTGGATTGTTCGGTTGGTAATGACCTACTAACTGGTTATGACCTACTAACTCTTTCCCATTGTTAACTCTAAATGTAGCAGTAACATTGTAGGTCCTGGACTGACTGGGGTTATTAAAAATCAGGTGTCCATACAGCTACAACTCCATGGTAACCACTGAATGTTTACGGGGTATATGTAAGATTATGGAAGCATCTGTCTGTTTCTGTTTACCTAACTATCTAAAGTGATTTAGGAAATAATTCAGTCCAACTCTTTCTTTGTGTCGTTGAATTCCTTTAAAATACTTAAAATGTAGCATATTTTGCAATAACATTTATTTACTTAACATTTTGTTCCTACAGAGAAGCAACTTCGATGCCCTTCCCAGTGACATGGACAAAGAGACTGGTCAAAGGAGACATAGACACCCTTGATAAAACCCTGCTCCAGAGAGCACACAACCTCAGACTAGGGCATAGATTCACCTTTTCAGCATGACAGTGACCTGAAGCATCTAGCCAAAACAATGCCAGAGTGTTTTTTGGACAAGTTACTAGTTGTCCTTGAGTGACAAAGCCTGGAGTTGAATCCCATAGACAATTTATGGAGAGATTTGACAGTAGTTTATTGACAGTCTGCATCCTGAAGGTGGACCAGCAGAAACTGCCCAAATGTTCAAAACCTTTAGAGGAAGTTCCTAAGAAGACTCAACACTGTAATTGCTGCCAAAGGTGCTTCTGCAAGGTACTGAAGAAAGTGTTACCGAAATTAGATCTTAATACATTTTTCAAACAAGTTTTTAATAGTTCCCATACAGTAGCTATGTGTGCTAGCTACCTTTGTACTTACATGTGATACTACCAGGAAAAAAACCCCACAAAAAACTATAATGTTTGATTTAAAATTGGCAATTTAATCTAGCTTTGACAAATATTTTTCTTAATCCTATGTTTATTGATTCATTTTCATAACTAAAGTTTAAATGACAGTTAATTTAAAAAAAGCCTCCCAAAGATAGGACTGACCCTCTAAATTAGGTTATGTCTCTAAGACAAAAGACATCCCAAATTCCCAGGAGCCCTCTGCCTCCCACATGATTAGCCATTCCATCTAATTATCTCTCCTTATCCTCAACTCACCCAAGTGTTAATGGATCCTGCTCTCTTGTCTCTTTCACCTTTCTCAGCCTTTCATTTCTTTTGTACAATGTTTACTATTCTACCCCCTATATCTCTCTTTTTAACCCCTTCGCCTCACTTATTTCTCTCTTTCTCCATCTGTCTCTCTACCACTCTCTCTCTTTCTCCCTCTGTCCTCTACCACTCTCTCTCTCTTTCTCCCTCTGTCTCTCTACCTCTCTCTCTATTTCACTCTCTGGCCCCCTCTGGTCTCACTCATCCTCCTCCACCATAATACTGCCGCCCCAGTTTTTATTCAGGGTTCATTGCTCTTCTGTCTGATAATTCCCTTGTATTAACTGGCTGGAGTTATTACCCGTTATGAGATGTCTATGTTGAGAGCTCTTTATGAGATCCTGGTCCCAGTGGATAAGATGATGGAGTCTGTGTGCTGTCATCCTCTGCTGTATAATAGCATCAGTTGGGAAATACACAATGCCATGGATTATTGATAGAGCCATATCTGCACTTCTCCTGACAGATTCCTGGCCTGGATAGAAGGGGCATGTAATCCTGAAGAATATATTTGTTAATATGCCCGCCCCATGCATCTCCTAAACTCTCTTTGGGGTACTTTGGGCTTTCCCCTTCTGTGTGATAAATGGTGCTCGTTTCCTTGTGATTCAAATGAGAGGGTGAAGATGGATCCCTACAGAAGGTTCTCACATGGTCCCTAGCCACCGACAACACCCGGCTGAATTGTTTTGCCATGACTCTCACTATACTACTAAAATCATGTTTGAAATGGGTGTTTCGGAAATTAAAACACATGAATTTTCTTGGAAAAGCCATTGTGTGAAGCAATACCGCAAAACTGGGAAATAGTCTACTGCATAATATAATAATTGCACAATATTTAATCTTATCAACTGGCAATACCTGATGTAGTGATACTGAAATTAATCCACGTTTCACTAATTGTCGAAAGCAGTTGTAAAGCAAACATACAACAACCCTCCCTATAAATAGACCAGAACAATTGTCTCCTGACTCTCATTAAACTCTCAATTCAGTCTTTCACTCGCTTCATTTCTGCAGCAGCAAGAGTATTTACTGTAGACTGTGTAAAGGCCACAGGCTGCGTTCTCCTTCATCACTTTGCTCCTTGATTCCATATTCAGGGGTAACAGTCAAATGTCTTGGGGAGAGGAAAGGAAAGCTGATCAAATACAGACTGTTAAACCAAGTCTACCAGGGGATCAATTTTACACTACTACATTACATTACATTTACATTTAGTCATTTAGCAGACGCTCTTATCCAGAGCGACTTACAGTAAGTACAGGGACATTCCCCCGAGGCAAGTAGGGTGAAGTGCCTTGCCCAAGGACACAACGTCAGTTGGCATGACCGGGAATCGAACTGGCAACCTTCGGATTACTAGCCCGACTCCCTCACCGCTCAGCCAACTGACTCCAGTACAACTGACTACTACTACACAATACTATAAAATAAGCTTCCCAGCAAAATAGGTTGGTTTATTTGTGTGTGTATGTGTATGTATGTGTGCGTGTGCTTATTATTTTATGTTCAAGAGCCAGTGTGATCACTCAAATGTGTGTTTCTATCATGTGATGAGATTATGTGTCCGTTTGTGCTTTGAGCATCTTGTGAATTGGTCTTTACGGTTCAGTCTGTAACACTGAAACACTACACAGCCATGTTGTTTTTCAGAGGAATAGGAATTTACAATCACATTCATGGAAATCAAATTGTGTTCTGGTGTAGTCTTCTGGTTTGTATTGTGAAATTTTACTTTGGAAAAAGGCCTAATTGGTATGTGTGAGCCAAACTTACTGTAACTTGTTGGCAACATGCACATGTTTTCAACTATTTAATTCTAAATAGCTGACCCAAATTGTTTGAATTTGAAATCTCTGTGCATCAATGATGCAGGTTTCTTTTGCAAGTGACTGTTAATAGACCAGAAACATTCAACAGCCTGGACAAAACATTTTATTCAGTCCAAAAAGTCAACCACATATCTTCCAGATCAGTGTGTTTCTGTCGTGCAGAGAGGGAAAGAGTGGCTGAATGATTAACTGTGACTAATATGTGACAACATGTATTTGTGTTTGTTAGGTCAGTATAGACTGGCAACAAGCCAGTAAAGCATACAAAAAAGTAACATTAAGTCACCTACAATATACCTTCCTGTAGTCAGAGCAGGAAATAGACAGCTGGTGAACGTGTATATTTTTGGTGTGTATCTCTGACGGATGTGACAGGGGGGCTGGTCTACCATGAGCGTCGTCCACTGCATATTAATACATTGTCTTCAAAGACCCCCTGCTTGCCAGCCTACCTCCCTTCCTGACTCCCAACCTCCTTGTCCCTCTCTCCCTGCATCACTCCCACTGGAGGCTATAAATGAACAAAATGGAAATAATTGGAGAGCACATGAGTTCTCCTCCTGTTGTCCTGCTGGTCTTTAAGCACACCAGTAATGTGCCCTGTTCTTACCTCCAACGTGGTTGTTTCTGAATTAGCTTGCGCTGGTAAGTTTTCCAAAAGCACCGCGGGGGAATATCGCTGAAGCAGGAATGTGATTACAAACAGTAAGTTCTCGCCATGGGCACAATTAAAAACTTTGCAGACAAGCGTTGTCTGATTGCAAATTGAATCAGGTATTGCAATGGTGGGGGTTGTTACTAGTTAATTACAGAGGAAAGCTTGCTAAACAACTATTAACGGGTCTATCTGCTTAGAGAGACATTACCTTGCTGTCCCTCTGTGCATGGTATACAAGAAGGGGCATTCCTCATCTAAAAATAAGCTCATCAGCATTTTGGAGCGGTGGTGTTCATTCAACATGAGTGGTTTCACGTGGATTCTCAGATGCAAGAATGAGCCCTCAGTCACACGATTTTATTACCAGAGTAGCAGGGATATTTCCTCGCCAGACAATTTATAGGTGTAGTTGCTACTGTACTACTGTAATGGAAACAATATTAGCAATAGAATACAAAGTATACAGGACAAACAAAATCATAGCAATAAATATACACGCTCAATTTAGATGATGCATCATTTGGATCCAAATTGAAAGCAGAATTTGTGGATTCAGTTTGACCATTACACAATAAATAACACAGAATGAGCCCAACCCCAGAGAGCGGTTATGTTTCAGATGGATGGTTTCACACTTTATGTTGCTGACAAAGAGGAAAGCAAGGGGATGCACAATCTAGAATGGCCACGAGGAAAGCCCACATATTCACCTCAGGTGAAAACGTGGTGTTTTCTTAGTCAGTGCCCTCAACTCCACAATTCAGAAGGTCTTACTCTAAACCACTGTTCACTGTTGCTTGAGTAAATCAGAAGTGTGTTTCATGTCGACTTCAGCTGGGTTAGGTTTGATTAAAGCTAAGCCACAGGGTAAAAGCTGTCCACATCTTTTTATAAGCATGTTATTTTGACCTTTCTTTTCAGCAAAGCTTCTCGGGACTGAGGACCCTGACACAACATGACATGTTGCCAGGTCACTAAACATGGTGTTGCTTGAGATAAAACAACTAGAAATTGCATCGCAAAACAACGGGTAATTTCCATTACCCGATATAAGCAGTCCCATATTGAAAAATCACTGATTGTTTAAAGGGATTCAGCACCAATTTGTCTCAGAAAAATGAATCAAAATTGATTCAAATTACAGAACTATGTAGAATTGAACCTGCACTGTGAAATTACATTTTTAATAAAATTGTGTCACATTGTCTGTAATTTTTTGTTGGCTCTTATTGAAAGTTTTCTGTATGCTATTGACCAAGGTGGGCACAGCAATGGTAGTAAACTATAGGCTCAGTAATGATTCTGCTTATACAGGCATTGAGTGAAGCTCTGTTATACTGTCTCTATACTTGCTGAAACAAAAGTGCCTAGTCTCACTGACAGATACATGCTGCTTGTCTCACATACACAAGTTTACTGCCAGATAAAACTAATTTCACTGTCAGCCTGTGCTCTGGTGCCACAAAAATGTACATTAACAAATCCCATTGGAGTAGCACAATTTCATTGCATTATCATGAAGTCACATTCTTCTGGTGCAGAGCACCCTCCACAAAATGTTGGTAAAAAAAAACTTCGGTAAAAATAAAATTTAAGTTTATGTATAGGTTTTTTTTTTCAAAAGGGGGGACCATCAGTTTCTGTCAAAAATGCCAATATGTGAAGTGCGAAATTATATAACTGATATATCAGCCCATTTCTAAGGCACTACTCTTTTCTATTTTAGTTTGCCAATGTGGAGCACAGTTGCTGTTGACCCACTCAGAAACACACACGTCAATGAGTTTATGAGCCTCCAGAGCAAGCAAAGAAGTAATGTTTGGAACAGGTGAGCAAGGAAGCAATGAAGACGAACAGAAAAATGCCCTGAGGTAGAAAGCTTTACACGATGAAACAGAGACAGTGAAATTTGGCAGTTTACTTTGTTATTTTTCATTTAGTGGTGTACACACTGTCTTCTTTTTGTTTGCCCACCCCTTCCTACCTCTTCCTTTACCCCCACCCTCACCATCTGTTCCAAAAACCAGAAGCTTTGAGTTTCACCCAATATGAGCTCCATGCCTTAAGTCATGTTCTAGTGTGTTCCTCTGAGAGTGTTAACTCTGATACCTGCCAATAATACCAGGTTACACAATGAGCCAACTGCTCATCACACAGTACACTGCCCCAGGCCATATTGACTGGTGCCCCTAGGTTGTTATCATATAGATTGCTGTGCACTATATGGTTCTCTGAGCTTTTGATGCTTCTTGACAGCACCTGTGACTTCTAATTGAGCTCAAAATAATGGGTGATATTCAATAAAATCTGGTATAAAGTTGTGATGCAAATGCTTTCACAGTGTTTTAAAATGAACTTTCAGCCCATTTGTTCAGATACTTGTCAACACAAGAGCTCATGCAAAGAAGAAAGTGAAGGTGAGGGCCAGGTGAAGGTGTGAATGAGGAGACTGTCTTTGACATGAGCACATAGAACAAACACATAGAGTGAGAGGAAAGAGGAGAAAAGGTGAAAGGAACAAGCGTCCCCAGATCAGAAGGAATATGCCAGTCTCCTCTTGGTAGATAGTGACTGTGTACTAGAGACTTTAGATATCACGTCCAGAAAAACTTCAAAAGCAACAGGAAAACAAAAAGCAGACAAAAAGCAAGCCCTGGAGTTTAATGCTTTGTTGGAATAGAATACCCCTTTTTCCAGTTGAAGTGACTAAATGAGGGAGAGCGTGACATATCATTGAGTCTAGAATTCTGAATAAGAAATCTGACAGACAAAAAGAGAAGAACCTCTAAATCCAAGTTAATTTCAGCTGCTAATGATTGGTTTGCATTCAGTGCAAGTCAAACCCTGTCTAGGTGGGTGTGCGCTCAGAACCCTTACACTAATGTAGACGTACTATGTGTGTGTGTGCACAAATTTACATCTAATGTTACTAACTTAGCACTTTAATATTTCAATGCCCAGCTACCATATTTTTCCTATAATGTACTGGACAGTTTGTGGTCTTAACATATCGGTATTTGCATACTTGAGTTATGAAATGGCTTTCAGCCTAATTGTTTCCATGGATAGCAGCTGTATAAGAACTCTCATGTTTCAAAAGTTCAATAAAATATTTGAAAATAAGTAAATTCATAGAATGTGTAGACAGTAAAGCTACCATTGGGATCTATATCGTTCTCCAGTATTACATGGTAAATGTTATAGCTTATAACTACTGTAGATGGGGGATGAGCGATGAAAACTGTGACAGAAACAAAGACACACAAACAGTCACACAAACACAAATAGTCACACACCTCAAACATGACTAGAAAAATAAATAAATGAACATCTCCGGTCCCACTCCACTCATAAAATATAACCCACAACCCTTCCCCAGGTTGTTGTGATTTGGAAACAGCTGTTGTTGTGCTGGATGCGCCCCTCTCTTCCAGATTACGTTTCCCCTCCAGCACCCCAGGGAGCCAGACTTGGGAAGTGTTTTGTGGGGGGTGCAGTGGGGTGCAGAGAGGCCGGGGGGAGGGGTGGAGAGGGATGCTCTCCGTCACAGGTTTTATTTCCAAGGAGATACTTTGAATAATGGAGCACCTGTACATATTGTCAACACATATGTGTACACACTCCCAGCTTCATCATAAAGTATATGCGCCCTCATCGTCTGTCTGTGTGCGTGTGCATGTGTGTACGTGTGTATGTGTGCGTGTGCTGTCCCAAGCATACGATTACCCTGGTTTTAGGCACATCAGGGCTATCATCTTCCACACATTGCAGGTGGGTTCTGTGTTTTCTGATATAATCATATCAAAACATTATCCCAGTTGATCCGTCTGTAATGAGGATATCTCTCTCTCCCTTCCTCGCCCACTTCTGTCTCCTACTCTCTCTCTCTCTCTCTCTCTCTCTCTCTCTCTCTCTCTCTCTCTCTCTCTCTCTCTCTCTCTCCCCACCCTCTCTTTCTCTTACTTATACGTGCACAACAGGGGCGGGTTCAGGGAGTGGCCTGGGGTGGCATGTGCCACCCCTGGAATCTGATTGGTCAACCTAGGTGCCACCCCGCTATCTTTACCTATTATCATTATCTGGCAGGACTTTTAATTTGAATTGTATGACAGGTAACCAACCTTTCATTTATAGGTGCATTTCAGTCTTAACCCTGAGCGGCAGTAATGCGCCAGAGTAATGTCTTGCCTGCCAAAAACCCGGAGAAAGTTTTGGATTTTGAGCAGGGTGGTAATCCTACCATGGACTATTCTGTTTTCAGACCTGTCAAACCTATACATACATTAAATGTACATAATGCTGGGGTAAAAGGGGAGAAATGTATGCGGATGGAGAGCATTTCATGGCAAGCCTTGTTTTCCATTTGATGTAAATGCAATGGACCCCCTGCTAACTCTGACTAGGAAAGTGTCAAATGCATGACACTTAATCTGGTTACTCATACTAGTCCCCTCAATATACAGTAAAAAATAATTTGATGCTGGGATATACAGAACAGAAATTACATGGGGGATGCATTTCAGGGTGTCTTGCCACAAAATGCATCCCCAAATTGCTTATCAGAGAATTAGATTATGTTGATTCAGTATTAAAAGCCTGATTCATTGAGATGTTTATGCATCCATTGTTAATTGTTATGCTATGTTATATCTCAAGGTCTTGTTGCTGATACTAGTGGTTAATTTGAAAATCCCTGTATAGACACTTAACAAATTAAAACTTGCTTATCAAGCTTTTGAAGGAACGTGTGCACGTGTGTGTGCATGTGTGTGTGTGTGTGTGTGGGGGGGGGGGTCTGTTTGATAACACAGTACATTTACAGTAACTGTGCACATGGCATTTCCCATTAATTCAGAGTTTATGGTTATGGGTTTAAAAAAAAAACATTTTCTCTCCCATAAATAACTCATTTTGGATTCTGCGCTCTGAATGTTTATTGCCATTGTCTGTGGAATGAGAGCTGCAGTTTTTTAATAGCCTGCCCGGTGTTCACTCATCAATCACAAGCAAGAGCAGCCCTCACCCTTCCACAGTCGAACACTAACCAAGTTAGGGCGCTCTGAAACTAACTTCAAGTTTTGAAATGTTATGAAAGTAATCACATTCTCTGAGTCAGGATCCTTACGGATGTGAATCGATGACAATAATTACTGCATCTCATTACGGCGCAAAAAGCATTTTCTTTCATTCTTATTTATCAAAGAGGGGGCACGACCATTAACCAGAGGGACAATGGTGTTCTCTTCAGGTTGTTAATACCCCCCCCCCAACACTCCCAAGCACATCATCATCCAGCCCACTCAGCCATTTCTCCTCACATCAATATGCAACAATCTAAGACGAGAGAGAAAACAACATGGAGATGGAATGTCCTGATGAGTTGCAAAATGGTACTTTTTCATTATTCTTGTACTACAGAGTATAAATCTAAAATCTGTTTCCATCTGGATAGTGAGATTTCATTGGAAGCACCTGCATTATAAGATGGTGCATGATGGGCATTTCAACATTGCTACCAAGCATCTTGGGATGCTGCTCTGTTTTCATAACTACTGTGAGTGGCCTGTTAAGGGTGTGTTACATTTAATGGTCTTGACATTTTATTTAAATTAACATTAGGTTCAGATCCAAATAGTTCCAAAGGTGCAGGAGGTTTCATCTAAGAAATAATGTAGCAGATACCTGAATACAAAACAGAGCATGGCAGTTGACTACATAGACTTATACAGTCTTGATGTATTTTTCTTGTTAATTCTTTCAATGTTACTTGTAATGTAAACAGTGTCTCCTGCTTGATCGTCATAAAAAAAATATTAACTAACCCTAATTATCTTCCTGCTTGCTGCTCTTTCGAAACATGAATCTTGAGGCCATGTTACACACACCGGTTGCTTGTTGCAGGATGCTTCTCACACGCTCTGAATTTCGGAAAAAACTCCAGATAGGTAAGCCAATAGAGCTAGGGCAAGTTAAACAAAGAACATGGCAGTGTCTTCAACTTGTTCTGCAGGGTAAGCAAATCAACGGATCAGGTGACGAGAGGTGGAATTAGCAGGTGAAGAAGGCAGTGGACAGAAAGAGGGAGATGGGATCGGGGTCTGGGTTGTAAGTGTCACCGTCTGGGTGGCATTCTGCAAATGCTGGTATTAATAGGGAGGGCTAAGATGAGCTTGGGGATGTGGGTGACTCAACATGTGCTGCTGCCGCTGATGGGCAAGTGCAAATTAAATTAATGGGTAGGGGAAATCAAGTGAGCAAGCCCAAAATCAAATTACCAATACAGCTTCAAACGAATTAGTTGGGTGCCAAAGTTGTAATTGATAGCAATGCAGAAGCACAGTATTGGATCAGACAATATGATCTAGCATGCATTGCATCTGATGTGATTTGTTGCTCTGGTGTCTTGATTAAATATTAAAGAAGTGTGGAGGACAGTGTCCCTTCAGTATGCATGACTTCACAAGATGCCACTCAGGGCGTCGCCTGAGGAGATGAACTGAATTCCGATTGGCCGCAGGGTGAGGAAGCAAAGCAAGGTGTGAGATTCTCCACATGCAGGCTTAGGTGTAAAACGAAGACATAGGCCTACCATGTGTTTTTCAGACCAACCCAAATGAAAGAAATAATACTGTAAGTCGCTCTGGATAAGAGCGTCTGCTAAATGACTAAATGTAATGTAAATAAGAAATAGTAGAGGGAAAAAAGATAATCTTCGCCTATTTAGCATTCCTAAATCTAGAGCAGAAAAATAAGTATTGGAACCAAAAGGTTTTCTCGTTTGTCTCGAGATATAAAGTTCATACTGTATCCTCCAAGCTAATAACATACCTGTTACTAAGATGCAGCTTGGAGATTTTTCTGAAATGAGCTCACAACCAATGAAACTGCTACATTTTACAGAGCTTGTTTGCTGGGTTTGAACAGAAACCAATTCGTCTATTAAATCAGATGTGCTCTTTGCACCTCTGGACATGTCTAGATATACAGCTTTTATTCAAACAATGAGGTTATATGATGAACAGAGGTGCCTTTAATAAAAAATAATGATCTGCTAAAAATGGGTTTGAAATCAAACAATATGCCGTGCATCAGCAAAACGCATATCTCAAGGCACATCCACTCCGCCTGAATAAGAGTTTTTTTATTTATTTTTTATTTTTTTAACTTACAAACCTTCAAACCTAAAACATCCAACATCAAACCTTTCCAGCACCATAGACTTCCTGACTATGTCCTCTTTGACAGCACTGAATAACGGACAGTCAATTCTTCAGCAAGTGTTCCCATAATATTGTAACAACAGCTTTAGGCTCTCCTAAACGTTACACAAACAGGAATTGTTAATTATGGGTTATTTAGAATGTAAAATACAGACCTTGGACTAAATGACACAATGTCCTACAACTTTATATAGAAGTGTAAGTGTCGATCAATGAAAATGTTTTTAACTGGAGTGAATTCCTCCTTCTGAACATGTTCATGGTGTGCTGGTCCTCTCAGGGTGAGAGGACTATCAGTGGGTAGCTTCTCAATTCCATATGTAAGATTCCCCTTACCCGAGTAGTGAGTACTATGTGTGTGTGTGTGTGTGTGTGTGTGTGTGTGTGTGTGTGTGTGTGTTTCTAACGTATGAGTGTATTTGCACGCACGCAGAGGTAGTTCCCTTTGAAGTCTGTTTACCACACTGGAGTCTTGCTGGGAACACTGGGATGGCAATCTGTGACACCACTGACACCTGGCATGTAAACATCAACAATAACCCCATCTTAAAACCTCCTACTGACTTGCCCTTTACTACCTGAGAAGGCCTTGCCTGTTCATGCTCTGCTCCCTTTTTGACTGTTGGAACAACTTTAAATCTCTTTCAATTTGATCTCTTCTTTTGGTTTCTATGGAACTTGCAGTTGTACATCAGGTAGATAATATAATTCCTAAGATGAAATCTTATATATTGATATGATAGTGTCAAAGATAGGTTCCCATATGTGGAGCAAAATAAGTATTTGTTAAAAGGATTGTGTCCGGGCAATTGTTCAAGTTGTTATCTTTTCAATGTTGAAAAATAAAATGAACAAAAATAATAGTAATTTGTGATTGTAAATTGTACTTTTAAAATATATATACAAAATAATAATAACAACAATTCAACAATTGCTTTCAACCGCACATACTTTGGAAAAAATATTTACTTTTTTTTTACCATGATTTGTTGAGAAACCTTCCTTATTAGCATATACTTGTGCTAACCCTTGCTTTTGTTAAGACAGATAGCTAATAAGTCACCACTGAAAAACCATAGGTTGTGGTTTCAGGTTTTACTGTCACGGAGGCTCCATCTGTTGTTATGGGCTGGGATTTATTCAGTAGCATCATTCTCCTCCAACTAGCAATAAAAGTGTTCTCTCTGTAGAGCTGGTCCAACTTTAATTTGGTTCCATGTGAGGAAAACCCCATCTTGTGAGAAGAGTAGTGTCGCTACGACTCATGGTGGTTGCAGTTCTCAGACGTTACTGTGTCTTTTCTTTTGTATGAAGCACACAGTACATGGAATATAATAAGTAGATTGAACGGCCTTCCCAGACTTTCTTTACATTCAATATAGCAGTTATAGTCTTTAAAATAAATTGAGACATTATGGCTGTGGATGTCTGTTTTTAACTGTGTAACAAAATGATCTGTTTGAACGCAAAACGGTCACCCAGGGTTCTAGGGATTTTGATCACACCTGATGAATAGATGGTTAACCATATTGTGACATTTACCTTGTATCTATTATTGACTCTGACATGCATAGACTTGAATGAAGCTTTGCAGTCAAGAGATTGTTTATGCTAACCCACAACAGTCATTAGGGATGGGATACAATTGTTCTCCCAAATCAAAATAAATGGGTCACAAGTGGTTTTGATATCATCAAATGTGTTTCAGTCAAAAGCCAGCTGTGCAATATTGCCTGTATAACTCAATCTTGTCAAAGCAGAGTTGATTTAGAACAATAGATTTAAAGGGCTGTGGAAAGACTCATGCATCACAGTAAGCGTTTCTTCACCTCTGTTGACTCCAACAATAGTTTCACAAGTATTTCAAGTATTGGATTGGACTGTTGAGAATAAACTCTTTACACAATGTATGTACAGAAAGACTGTTTCATGCCAATACATTAATTCATGTATATTGAACCTAAACATTTCCACAGTAAATAAAATGACGAAACTAATGATGAAGATTTTATGTATAGAGCTCTCTAGGAGATTACAGTGTATGCACTGGAAACTTTCTCTATTAAATGTTTCTACCCCCCCCCCCCCCCCACCATCTTTCAATTTTGCCCAAATTGTCATAACCACTATCCTCTGTTCTGTCATTTATTTATCTTGAGCGTTAAAGCCCTTCCTGCAAATGTGAGAAATTACTTCTCTGCAATTTCATCCCTCTGAGTTTTATTGTTAAAAAAAAAATGTTATTTTGGTGTGGGACAAGTTGCAACTATGAAATCACTCTGTTATCAATCAACAAGCTTTACGTCTGAGTTTTCTCTGCCATTCTGATAACATGTCATTTATTTCATTTGGAACTGAGTCACACTTGTACAATGTGTGCAGTCTGGGAGGAATGACTCAAACCTACAGGTCACATTACCGAGTAATACATCAGTCACAAACAGCTCATTCTGTAGAGCCAGAACCAGCCAGAACCAGTCAGAACCAGCCAGAACCAGCAGGTTATAATGTAAGTAGTAGGTCCTTTTGATGTTTAGTCAGATGACATCAACAGGGTCCTTTATTCCTTTCAAAGAAGGGAGTTTAACTGACACAATAATGCTATCCTTAACTACAGGATGACATTGTACTTGCTTGTTACTTTGTCATTACTTGTTTTTTGTTCTTGACAGAAAGTAAAGTCAGATAATTTGCTATAAGGTTTCTGACAGCTACACTGTGTGCAAAACAAACTGACTTACAAAACACAGTGTTGCAAATCCAAATTGATATATGTTGTTTAAGAAGCTAGTTGGATGCATGGGAGTAGAGGTGAATGGTGAAAGGAGGTGAGGGGTGTTGGCATGGTAACACACTAATGTGTGACAAAAAGGCAAGAGAAATTCATTAGCAACATCAGATCAGGATATGAATACATTACCACGTTAGAAAAATGTCACAAATGATCGACATTCTTGTTCTCATCACAGTTCTGCAAGTCCTTGGAACTGGCAAGTCCTACGAACCCCAGCCTCTTTTCAGATTCAAGGCAAGGTTTGTCCATGAGGAAACAGAGAAATGTTGTAGGTTAAATAATGAAGCATGCGGTCTGCTATAATTTCTATAATTTTTCTTAAGCTTATGTAGTCTGTTTGTTTGACCCCTGCTCCTGCTCTTGGGTAAAAGCCCAGGCAGTTTATATTTTTCATGCCACCTCAGGAGCATTGGTGTACATTTAAGTTGTCTTAATCTCTATGCACCTAATTGGTCAAGGAACCAGCCAAATTACTCAATTAAGCAAATATTCCACCCATATGGTGGAGCTGGTCTCACCAATTTCTGGATTAATTGGGTGAACAAAATACCAAATTATTTTCATTTTGAAAGTAAAACCATTCAATTAGACTATGTCCTGGGGCATTAGACAGTACCCCAGTGCCTGAGTGATTCAAAACTCTGCCAGAATGTAGAAACCCTTCGGAACAACTGCTTGTGGAGGCAAGAGAGAGAACTAGGGTCAGACATATTTCTGGCTCCTACCAGGATTGTTTGTGGACAGATTAGACAGGTGACGGGGGGTGAAAAAGGATTTGATCACACCGTAATGAAAGAAACTCAGCTGACCTTTTGTCCGGCTTGACCAAAATGCTACATATTCAAATCAATTCATCAGCACCTGCACCTCAAGCAAAGACATGTATTAAGCAGTGAGGTAATTGCAATGAAAAGCACGATTCTCTGAATGCAAATTGTGGAACCTTTGATCATATCTGAAGGAGATGGTTAAGAGAAATGTAAAGGTAGATCTACTGATTTGAAAACATGATATTTGCCAATTATTTATCGTTAACAATTATATTGTACAGCATTGTGTATAGGATTCTCAGTTTCCAGTTTTCTTTTAGAACACATTATTGTAACTGGACTCCATTAGAAAAAACAAAAAATTGACTTTTGAATCTGTGAATTTCTTCTTGTCTAGACAAGCGTTGTATTCTCCCAGGACGCTGGAGGTGCTTTGTCTTTCACAGGGTGGTTATACAGTAAGACATGGTCAAATGTGTGGCCTGAGCAGGGCTTTTCATTAAATCGCAGCCCTCTGTGTTTCTGCGCCCCTCGTCTCCCGCATCATCAGCGCTAGACTCTACCGCCTGATCTCCGGGATAATTTGTTGGTTTTTCTCTACGGGATTATTGATCCGAGAGTGATGAAAAAGAGTGTGCTACAACAGTAGTCCAATTATGGTTTAAGACCCAGGTAGAGCAACATAATTTGTTTTTGATCATTGTGTCAAGTACATTATTAGCTATTTGCCATCCATCAGCAACCACATAGTTCTATATGCAAGAGTCAAATAAAGATCAATTGAACAGCTAATTTATTAATTATTAATTTATTAATATATTAGTTACCAGACGTAATAAATGTAGATTCACATATGTGAACTAATTGGTCATTTATTGATGGTGTGTGAGGGTTACTAAAATGGGGAATGTATATAATACTGGTGAATGCATGGTCGGAAAGTCAAGCAGTGAAGGCAGGGAAACAAAGATGTCATCCCTCTGATAATACCCTTAGTTTCCCTCTGGTAATCTCCCTGACACTGATGGTGGTCACACCTGACTCACTGTGACTACAGCATGAGGTTTGTTTGCATTAAGAGCATAACGGTCATTGATTTATTTTGTACAGAAATTGTACAACAGTCGTTGTGAATTGTAGCTTTGGACATTGTGCATGTGTGTGTGTGTGGGAGGGAGATGGGTGGACGGGTAGACGGGTGGACTGGAGTGTGTGTTTGTGTGTTTTTCACACACGTCTGAGATTCTAGCAAAAACTATGGAGCCACACGCACGGAACCCATTGGACAGTGGATTCAACTCTGAGGTGGTTGAGGGTCAGG
Organism: Osmerus mordax; assembly: GCF_038355195.1. NCBI lineage: Eukaryota > Metazoa > Chordata > Actinopteri > Osmeriformes > Osmeridae > Osmerus > Osmerus mordax. Next base: position 13,529,912 of record NC_090064.1, read on the forward strand.
GCCAGTTGAGATGATGATGGGCAATCTGGTTTCAGGAGACATCTCAGAGGTAAGACAGATTCTACATACAGAGGGGAACGTAAAAAAAAAATATATACAACTTTGAAACTGTAATATTTCTATCTTGACATTTTATCCCTGCCAATCAATCATGCAAAGGAGGTGCCCTTCAATAACATCTCAGACTCTAACTGAGTCATCTTGCGGTGTTAACATACGGTCTCTGTCAGGAATTCCGCTGGCTCTGCATTTCAGACCATATATAGTGCTTTTTGGAGAGAAATTGCCAGCAAAGAAGGGACTGAAACCATATGCCACCCTGTTATTCTTCAGTTTTTTCATCCCACAAGCAGCCATTTAGATGCAGCTGCATCATTTACATATTGGCATGTCAGACAAGTCGTTAATTACATCTGGTGGAAGATGAGCGTTTGTATATCAAATCCCTACAACTCTGCTTAATGACACAACACTTAAGCTTCTGTTTTCAGCGGACTGGGCACAGATCTAAATTAATTTTTGTTGGGGTAAGTTTGTAATGATCAGGTCCCATGGAAGCCAACCGGAATAACGGAAGATGGAAGATAAGACTATGATGCAGCTAATGCGTTGTCAAATTCCGCAACAAAAAAGAAAAACTTCCTCTCACTTCTTCTATTTCTCTGTGTCTTTTTCTCCAAAGTGCACCTTGGCTCCTTTAGAATTCACACGTGGTTTTATGAACTGGTATGAGGACATAACGTTACATTCATATGCATCCCTATTAAACTCAAATGTAGACAAAGTGCAAGCCATAAAGAACATCCCCAATCACATTCAATCTATTACGCACAACTGAGCGAACGCACAAATGGGCTTTTTAATCTCACTTTATTGCTGCAGAGCATATCTGATGTCAAATGTAGTTATAAATATTTAAGTAAGTCACACATTGGGTGGCCATTAGTACTTGGCGCTATTTACAAGGACCACTTCCTGTGATGTTACAAGCCCCCGCAGTCATAGGTTGTCATAAGGTTGTGGTAATAATGCTCAAAATAATTTGCAAGCATTTAAGTTTCATTTTGTTAACAATGTTTACTTCAACTAAAAAAATGGTCTGCCCTCACCTTACCTATTGATCCCAGCATGATTAAAAATTGATTGGCACTTAAGTTGGTTGCCAGGTCTTTGGGCTTCTGGTTCATCTCTACGATCTCCTACAGTACCTTGAAGCATTAAGTGCAATAAAAGTAGATTGCTCCAGAGCCTTGCAGACGACACCCAGGGCCAAAGGTCTGGTTCAAAGAGGAAGAAAGAGAGTGAAGAATAAGCAATTTATCTGGGTTCCACCTCTCACACCTCCCTTGGCACCCGCTCAGGAGAAAAGTCTGTTGCGTAAACGTTATGTACCCAGGTGTCAAAACATCTCTGTAGCATTCTGTACTGTCATGGACATATTAAAGCCATAGTTCACCCTGTATATATTTTGTCAGTTGTTTTGATGGTACCACGGTGGGCATTTGCGGATATGGATGCGGGCTAGTGGCACGCTTTTATGGCTGTTGATGTGTGTGCATAACATAAACTGTTTTAATGAGCCACACATTGACACAAAGTCTCACAGTAAAGCACAGCAAATGCCAGAGGTCATGTGAGGTGCAAAGCTTGTGTTTGTGTGTGTGTGCATGTGCTTATTGCTTGTGTGTGAGTGTGTTTGTGTTTTTATGTGTGTGTGTGTGTGTGCGCGTGTGTATTTTTTTTGCTCAGGGTCAGATGAGGTGTCACAGGAAGGCATGAGTGTGCAACACAGCAGAGAAGCAGCTTACAGGGCTGGAAGACCCACTGCCAGTGGAGGTGGTCCACCATGGGGAAGGTTACACGCACAGACGTGACTGAGAGACAGCATGGATAATCACTGCAGTGGTTACAAACGACTTTAAAACTGACAAGGCTTCCATTTCCAAGGTGAAACAGTTGAACATACAAACTTAGGCAAACAACATTCTGTGAGCAAGTAACACAAAATTATAAAGATGTGTGTGTGTGTGAGTGTTGTGTGTGTGTGGGCATTCATGTGTGACTATACTTGTGGGGCCATTGACCACAGGCCACTGTGAGAGCATACGAGTGTCATATGCCCACAAGCTGACTGCATTAACTAAAGACAGACAAAGTGCCACTTTGATTACTGTACTTGTCTCCATTGATACTCATGGCTGTGTGTAGCCCTGGGACCCTACTGAGTCTAGAGTGAGGTTAGAGGTGTGGGGAAGGTCTGCGGGCCAAGCAGAGGGACTATGATGAACTCATCCAAACTACTGTCAGGACCAAGGGCATCCTTTATGCTTGTTGCATGCCAGCGAGTATTTCAAACTGTGCTGTTAGACTCTTCACTCTGATGAACCTACCATGCACACTCAAACCACTTGAGCTGTGTTTTATGTGCAGAGTTGGGGTTTGTGAAAGCCCTCAAAATAAAGGAAATTCAAATGACCTTCCCAACCTTAACCCAACCAATAAAAAGAATGTATACACATAGCACTATCACTCATTATACATTTTTCGTAGAAATACAGAGAATTAAACATCCATTCAACGAAGAGGATAGAAACCACTCAGAAACAGTACACAATAGATTAGGACCCTGAAGAGGATGAATTGGGCTGTTATATCCTAAGCAACTTTCCCAATGGTGGTACAGCCTTGAAGTAGCATTTCTGGTGTTGTAAGTTACCAGGAGTTACAGGGGACGTTTTGGGAAAGGCACCTGTGTTCGTCGGTGGAGTAGAAAGCAGGAGTCAGGTGAGCAGCCCTGCATTAATATTCAGCAGCCCTGCAGTCTCCTGTGTAGGAAATCTGCCAGTTGTTTTAGGATGAGCCTTTGTCAGAGAACAGGAGCAGTTGACACAGAGTAAAGAGGGAGACACGGGGTGTTAACCGGGCCAGACTTTCTGACAGACTCTACACATAAAGTCCTCTGTCTCCAGCCAGTGTGGTATTCCCCCCCCAAAATACACACATACACACACATACACTTCTACAGGAGAGAGAAATCCCCCATCTTGTAGCTGGTTCAAGGTTGACTGCAATTGATGACAGTTGATGACAATCCCAAAGGGATGGAGAGAATATCACCTGTAATGGGAGAGAATGAGATGAGGGGAGAGAGAGAGCGAGGTGGAGGAGTGGTAAAGTGAGTGAAGGGTGAAACCAAGGCAATGTTGGTTTTTTAAATTCAAAAATCTATTTCTTTCTTTTATTAATGGTATTCATAAATGACTAGTAAATTAAAGATTTGTGCTTCTTTAGCCAGCTGTTATTGTACACACTGCACATAGTACCACCATCAAACATTCACTTTCCACATTGGTTCCCCTAAAACCACATCATTGTCACCATAGGTTAGAGATTGGAAGCTTCTGGAATATATTACATATTCATTACCGTGAGGAATCAGACAATCAACAGAAGAAGAATTAGTGCTTAATGATTGAGGCCAATTTGAAGCAGACAGATAAAGGTATTGATCAGTCTCCCTACAACTCCTGTATGAGACGTTCCCCTCAATAATGCAATGTGATCCACCATCTCTGTTGAAATGAAAGCCAGGTCTCTGTATTATGCTGCTGATATAATTTATTTGATTTCTGGGGATGAGGGAAATCGATAATCTTTAGTTGGCATAGCCCTATAACAAATTCCCAAGGTTTGGCTTGGACTAATGAGCGAAACATGTAAATGTTATGAGTCCTTGCCAAAACCTTCTCATTGTGTACATATTCAAACTCTGAGATTCAAACTCAATTCTTGAAATACTACTACTTCTACTTAAATTTAAACGATGCACAATCAAATGCAAAAATGTTCAACTCATGAGAGCATCAGAACACCAGCACTGACACATGACACATAAATGTGTCATGACACACGCACACACACACACACACACACACATACATACAAACACACTAATGACTAAATTGACCGTTGTTTGGGACTGTAATTGTATGAGGTCTGATGCAAGTATGGGGCAATAACTAGTGCAACTCTTTGGAGGAGTATACAATATGTGATGTTTTTTAGACCATGGTCCACATTCCAAAATAGTGTGCCAAACTAAAATAAAGTATGTTCAAATAAACAGTCTCTAAATAATAGAAACAATAACTGCAGTGGTATTCAGTCACATTCTACTTGTTAGTGTTAGGGTAAATCTTCTTGAGACACGCTCATTCTAGAACACCCCGTGAATGGCTCTGACTGAATAGGACCTTTTGCGTTTGCTAGATTTGAATTTATTTCAGTTTGGTGTAAATCTAATCCATGGCTTCTTCTCAGTAGATCTAAAAGCTGCCTACAGGCTAAAAGCTGCCCGCATCCAGAAATGTCAGAGACACAAAACACAAACTGTCACAGTGTAAGACAGGAGACAATCAGTGTAGCAAATAATGAGTAGAGCGAAAGGAGACCACAGAAGATTCTCAGATTTCAAGCACTATAAAAACAACTAATCAACCAAAATCCAGAGACCAGACACTGAGGTTTCCTATCACCAATCAGTGGTGTACCGCTGAATCTGTATCTAGGTTTGTGTGTATACTTGAGAGTGTTTGTGTGTGTGTGAGGGTCAGGGTTGTGCGAGGGGCATGGGTGGTAGTGGGGGGTGCAGAGAAACCATGGAAGACCAGTGTAATGGACAAAACAGGGTGGGGTGGGGATGATTGAGGGGGTGTAGGGAGCAGTGGGGAGGTCGGAAGCAGTGAGAGCTTAATCTGATGGGGGTTCATCCAGGCAGACAGGCTGGGGAGTCATGCTGAGATACTACAGGGTTTCATCCACAGCTCACTCAGACAGGGCTGAAGAGCAATGAGCACAGAAACACGTACCAAGAAATGTACCCATGAATACGAAGGCAACATTTATGCCAGTGAAATCAAACCCAAAAGCCTTGGCACCAGGCAATAGCCTTAGTGTTACACATTCAATTGTGGTTAGAGGACACAGTCCCAATACTGTATATTTTCAAGAGAAGCATGTTTCTCATCTAAAGAAGCATGTTTTTCCCAAAACAAGGTACACTAGGTGCATTTTAACCATTTCTAATAATTTAGTAATCAAATGGGTCTTTTGATCCATTTGTTGTCTTGGAGAAGTGCATTTCTTTGAATCAAAGGACATGAGAGAAAATTCCAGGAAAACAAGATCAACTGCACCTAGTTTTGATGCTACGTCGGCGTAAATGCAGGATGTTGTGTGCCTGTTAATCTCCTTGATGTTACAAAGTCTCCGATACTGTAGCAGTTGCTTTGAGGTTTACAATTGACCTAGATTTCGGGATATGAATTGTTTAGCGCAACAAGAACTTCAAGCACCTTGCAACACCTACACTCTTATGGCTACCACGAAGGAACATGTGCAACAACCACCCACGTGAAGGTTTTGAAGTGCACACACACAGACATGCATGCACACCGTATGAGACAAAGCCCTCATGTTCAGATCTCCCAGTGTTGTTTTTCTGTTGAAAAAGACCAGCCAAGCCAGGCGCAGAGCAGTCATCCCTGGATGAGGTGATGTTTGTTATTCTGCTGTGAGACTGAACATTTCCCTCCATGTCATGCTGGGGTTACAGGTGTTAACGGCTGCCAATGGAAGTATTGATTAATCCAAAAGGCAGTTTGGCTTGGGTCTTAGCACTAAAGTGGCTGATCAGAATTCTGAAGCTGGAGTTTTAAAGTCTCTCGCTGGGCTGGGAGGGAGAGGCAGCGCAAGAGGAGCAAGAAAGAGAAAGGGAGAGAGAGGGGCGGCACAACAAAAAAAGAAAAAGCTTTATAGTTTGAATTGGAAAGAAGGAGAGAGAGACAGAATAAAAGACAGAATAAGAGACAGAGAGAGAGAGAGAGAGAGAGCGAGAGAAAGAGAGAGAGAGAGACAGAATAAGAGACAAAATAAGATGAGAATTGAAATATCTAATGCCTGGCGGTGTGGGTTAAGGAGCAGCCGTGCCTTGTGTGTCCCACCACTGAGTGCAACCCTTTTACTCCTCCCCTTGCAACGCTGGTAGGGGAGAAAGGGTCCCAATCCACAAATAGATCTGGATCAAGATCAGTTATCACATGCAGACTAATGGACTTGAGCATGCTTTGACTCTTCAGAACACTGTCCCACAACGCTCGCCATGTTCACTCAAGTCGCCAGCAAATCGTACAGCGATGATCATTAGCCTAGTGGATGTAGATGGGAGAGTCTGTCGCTATGGAAACCCTAAAACCAGAGTTACATTTGAATGGGAGTGCTGCTCTTAGATTATGCGTTAGGCGTTTGATGGATTGCTATCATGACCCACGCTTCAAGCACACACTCACACACACTCACACATACTCACACCACCGGAAAGGGTTCTTTTTATATTAGATGTAGATAATGTGTGTTACGTAATATTCCTTCCCTCTGTTTCAGTTCTGTCCTGGATCCTCTTGGTTTCACAGGAGCCCCACTCACGCTCTTTCCAAGCCCACTGAAGACGTCTGTCCTTAACACATCTTCACCACCCAGATGCTTGGATGAGTCCTCCAGAACTCCCTTGGATTCCATGTGTGCTGTGAGCCTTCCTCATTAGGCCTTGTCATCAACAGATGCTGAGGACACATTCAGTAAACCCACCAACTCAAGCATTCAGTCCACACACACACATGCTCTCACACACTCACACACTTTCTCTCTCTCTCTCTCTCTCTCTCTCTCTCTCTCTCTCTCTCTCTCTCTCTCTCTCTCTCTCTCTCTCTCTCTCTCTCTCTCTCTCTCTCTCTCTCTCTCTCTCTCACACACACACACACACACACAATACCAGCGTTCTGCTGCTACAGCTCTGCTTCTCCCAAAACTCCCAGTACACAAAACAAACGCTCACATCGCAGACTGCATCTCATGGTAAGAGTAACAGGTTTGTGTATGTGTGTGTAAGACTGGTAATAGACTGGGGGATGACAAGCCAACAGACCAAGGATGGTAGGGATTTCACGGAAGCTTAAATTTAAGCATGCTGTTTGGGATCCTTATCGTTCCTCGGAGACCAAACTAGAAGTGACGCAGGCCATCGGGGAGTCTTAGCAAGAACAACAGGCCCACCAAGTGCAGCAGAGTGAGGAAAGGTAGACATCTGCAATCTGCCAGCACTACAATGCTACAGGTACAGCAGCCCCCACTGACGCGCCCAGGATCACATGAATCATCATCAAATGTAACGTGGCCTATGAATGAGAGGAATTTGAAACTGGACTTGGAGTAGGTTTATGAATCTGTCATTTCAGGTGAAAGGAAAATTACAAGTTTGACAGCCAGTTTGATGGGCAACTCTGTCAAACGTGACGTTTTGGATTGTAGGTGTAGATGTGCGGTGTGTGTTGTATTTGTATCACAAACATTCAAAGGCACACACACACAAACAGTCTCAGGACACCTGATCACACGCCGTCATGATCATGTTCTTTGATCTCAAGTTCATGATTCACAATGACTCTCCACTCGATACCAAATGTTTTGGGGTTTATTGAGCATACGCTTTCAACCTATGTATCTGAAGCAAACACAATATGCACAGCAGGCTTTCTAAGAATCTCCTGTATGTTTATGTAACACCCACACCAGGGGAACGTGAAGCCAGCCATTGAAAGGTGAGACGAACCCAATGGGGAATGCAGGTAGCATCGACTCATGACTTACAAGCTGAACTCAAACACACATTTCATGCTTTGCGTTGCAGAATAATTCGGGGGATAGCGGTTATTGTTCCCCTTCACCCTCTCCCCGATCCAGGATCCTATCAAAGATTTTCCTCTTTGAAGTGTTAACCCTTGGCTGTTGGGAGATGTGTGCCCTTCTCTGAACCAGATGGTGCCTGTTGCATGCTGGGTCCCACCTGTGGTTTTAATTAACCAGGAAGACGAGGGGATGCATCCGAGCGTGTGGCAGAGGAGTGCAGCGGTGACCCTCTCTCTGTTTTCTTCACTGGGGATCTGGAGGAGGACGGGGATGTATGTAGGGAGGGAGGGGGAGGGGGTTATGGGTATGGATCACAACCAGTGGATCTCTGTCTTGAGATATCTCTCCGTCCCTCCCTCCCGCCCTCCCTCCATTTCTTGATATTTCTCACAATTGATCTAACTGGCGCTCCCCACTCTCCACAGGCTACACAGCCTACTTCTGTGTCTGCTTCCCGCACCTGTGTCTTTCCAGCATTCCAGATGTTCATATCACCCCATGCTGCCCTCTCTGCCCTGAAATCATTTAAATTACACATGTACCTCTTCAAACTCCCTACCTTTGTCAGAACATCTCTTCAGCTTCTCTGCGTGGCTCTCCAACTTGTCTGCCTTGAGGAAGTCCTATCTGATTAAGACTACTCTCCTAGACTCTGACCTCCATGCACTTTCCTATGAGTTCTCCCATCCGACATCTTCATGCTCCACCACAATACAGTACGTAGGGTCCAGCAAAAACCTCTCCTCTTCACTCTCTCCTTTTAATATTTTGCCTGCATTCTCTGTCCTGTGAGGCTCCAGGGTATTTTAAGATATCGATATTTCAGTTAGCATTCTGCTACAGCATCACAGCAAACAAACCCTCCATTGTGTTGCATTGATAATAATTTTACGTTGGTAAATATAAATACCGTATTGGGTAAAACTATGATCCTCAAATAGTATGTATTTCAATGATCAAACACTGATCAAATCTGAATACATTCCATGTTCATTTTTTATCTTTTCTTTTCTCACAATTCAAACAGATATGTAACCGCAGGAATGGTAATCAACGCATTTGGAATTTCGGCCATGGTGGTTTTGTCTTGCTCCACCACACATTTGGAGTTTTTACTGTTTACTGACCCTGACTCAAAAAAGACGTCGGAAAGTTTGTTTTTGCTCTGTAATATATGCTGCCAGGAATCTTGTTTTTTTTTTTTTCTTCTTCATCTTACTCTCCTCTCTTTCTCTCTCTCTTTCCCCCCTCCTTTCTCTCTCCCTCTCCGTCTCTCTCTCTCTCTCTCTCTCTCTCTCTCTCTCTCTCTCTCTCTCTCTCGGTCTTGTGTTTCATGCTGCTGCTGCTGTTGTGTGTCAGATGTGTAGGATGCCTGTAGGCAGCTCCCAGGAGAGGTGCAGCGCGCTCATCCGACACAAACAGGGTCACAAAACAACCAGCACCTCAGCCTGCTGAGAGGAGTTTACTTCAAATTAGCCAAGTGCTTCGTTAAGTACATCACAGACAAGCAAGTGGTTTTCTTGTCAGAGAATAAACTATCAAACCAACACTAAACTGAGTCTACATTGATTCACTGTAGATACAGTAGAACAAGACGATAGCTTCATTTGTTTGAGGTCCACAAGGCAGGTTTCTACCATTGGAAAGAAGGAAGCACAGGCTTCCAAAAGCTTATGTTTGTTATTAGGAAGACAAGGTCAATTGAGGTCAATTCCCATTGCCAATTAATTAACACAAATGTGTTTCTACAAAACCAAACATCCTGAAATGCATGAGTGGTATTATTTTTGCCTCAATGTTTTTCTAAGCACTGGCTCAAATATGATGTCTACCATAACCCCCTTGACATCATCAAATAACAAAAAACCTGATGGGATTGTCCAGTGAATGTTCATGTGAGATATCACTTATCATTTTTTACAAGCACATTGCAGGACTCATTTAGCTTTCTCTGCACCACAAACGAGTCTGATAAGCTGTATTAGCAGCACAATTAATATTCTGTCCATCTTTTCAGGGTTAAAACCAGAGGGCACAACAGCTGCTCCCACATGCAGACCTTGCTGTTCCAACAGAGGGGCGATGTCTCACTGCCCTTATCCCTCCTCTCCTCATCCCCCTCAACACTCCTCTACTATTCTGTTTTCCTCCTGCTAACCTCTTCCATCCCTCCCTCCTTCAGCCCCCCTTCCTCATCCCCACATCATCCCTATCTCTACCCCCCTACTTTATCTCCCCATTTATTTTTTTACATTCTCTCTCTTTCAGTTTTATTTTTCATCCCCCTCCACATTCATCCCCCTCTCCCCTGCTCCTGACGCTTGCTGAGTCCAAAGAGGAACGTATATGTGCGTGTGTTTGTGCATGACTGTGTGTATACTGTATGTGTGTGTGTGTGTGTGTGTGTGTGTGAGTGAGGAGAGGGGGGACAGAGAGTAGGGAGTCAGGAAGTAATGTAATAGTGCCTGGTGAGTTTGTTCTCCTATACCCGGTCACACCTGGACAGAGGGCAGTGGGGAGGATAGTGGTGTGCTGCGGGGAGGCGTGGGGGTATAGGCCTTCACAGAGAACAGGAAGCTCAAGACGAGCCTCTAACAGCCTCTAATGGCCTCCAACGGCCTCTAACGGCCTCTAACGGTGTGTTTCTGCTCTGGACTGTGAGGACGGGTGTTGTGGCTGTTAGACACTACCGTGTGACAGTCTGCCTTTAAGAATTTGTGTATGAATGTTTGCAGGAACAAGAAAGGCTGACATCAAATTCACAGTATGGTACCAGAGAACACTGCATAGTGTCAGCAGATTCTAGGATAGCAACTTTCTCAGCATGCTACAGATGTTGAAAACAATTCAAATGTAACTTTTCTATAAACTTTTTTTGTTGTTTGTTGAATCAAGCATTGCTGTATTTGCAGGTCTGTCATAAACATCATTTTAAAATCCAGATTTTTTTTTTGGAAGGCACATGAGGTGATATTGAGAGTGATAGAGAGAAAAGTAGAGGGATGTGAATATGGATAGGAAGAGAGGAGAGAGAAAGAGAAAAAATGAGAAAGAGGTTGAAGGGAGAGAGAGGGGAGAAAAAGAGAGATTACAGAACAATACATTTAAAAGGCTCTTCATAGATGGGGCCATTAGAAAGCCGTGAAGTCTTGCAAGAGAAAAATTCAAAGGAGAACGAAAAGAAAAATGTTTCGCTGTTTCACACTGAAAAGGGGACTTTAAGTTATTCTGCCATATGCCATGAGATAAGTGGGAATCAGAGCTGTCTAAAATTACACCAAGGAGAGTGGAAGCCCTTCATGTGACAATCACCGTTGATTTCTAAAACTCTGCCATGAGGCAGACTTGGCTTTAGGGTTGTACTAGACTTCATAAGGCTTCACCAGTACTCACAGACATTCCCAACCCCTTAACATTGGCTTTCTCTTGCAACACGTTCTTGTTGATTCGGTATCAGTTGATGTCTTTTTTTGTGTGTGACAAATGTCTGAAGTAGGTGAGACCACGAAACAATGATTATTTCCAGTAAGCCTACATATGACCATGGGAACCATACTGAGACCAGCTTTGACACTAGACAGTCTGCTTTCTGTTATCAATGTGTTTTCAGGGGTGGATTTGCAGAAGTCTCAGAAGAAGAGACTTCTTCTCTTCTTGCAGAAGAAGAACAATAGGAAGAGAAGAGCCTCACCTGTTCACGGTTGGAGGGACAGAAAACCATATATATCGCCAAGGAATATGATTATGAATGGAAGGTAAGTAGCAAAAATAAAACACTCAGATTTTGACAGCTGTTGTACTGTACTGTATGTCTTGTGTCATAAACAATGCTGCATTGGCAGAGAAAAGATACCTAATTGATGTAAGATGTATGATGGTAGTACAGTAAACCAACATAGCCACATAGTAACAAGTGTCATAGTTGTGTGGTCTCGGTCCTCCTACAGAGCAGGATGACACTGTCTATCAGTCTTAAGGAGCAGTACTCCACATCCTAAATTTGGACAGAGAAGTGACAAGTTCAAAGAGTTATGAGGAGAGATGGCAGCAGGAAGGGGGTCTTTGACAGCAGATCTGAAACGAGGCAGGGTCAAGAGGCACAGCTGGCCAGGCTGAGGACGGGACAAAAGTGTGCTCTGAGACTCAGTCACATGGCACTCACTGCCAAGCAGGCTGGAGACACACATGAATCTACAGACACATGCACCACACACTCACCACACAGGTCATGAGTCTCTTCTAGGCTTCCAATGTTAACTGAATTCAGTCTAATGATGCTGGTGTGCGGCTAACCCCTTAACTACCATGCCAGGGTTTCATTTTAAACTGAGGACTGCTGCGGGTTTTCATCACCACAGCTCGCTTCTCCCCAGCCCATCTACAAATTGAACTCAACAAATGAGACCATGAGGACGAGAAGGAGAATCTCTCTCACATTACAACTAATAGTGACAAATGACGCCAGTTGATAGTTACAAAGCCATATGTGCTGCTGTTTTTGTAGGGGAAAAAAAACCTTAGAATCCACCAGTGTTGCCTGCTCATCAAAATTAAGGAATGAATTTTCTGTCAGGCATTAAAAAGACATTACATTCAGGCAGGTCCTAGGCTCATGATCTGACAAGAGGGAGGGGGAAAAATTTGCTCTTCTTGGTCACTAATTGCAGTCGGTTCTGAGTCGCTGCCTCTTTTCCCTTGTCAGGAGTGTTAGTGGGATATTTGGAGAGGCTGTTGATGCAGTCAACATAGGCAGAGCTAAATATAAAATATAAAATGGCTGCCTGTATGCTAATGGGGGCTACTGAATAATTCAAGCGTGGATAATAATAAAAAGAAGGGATGAGGGGACCTGTCCCACTGTACTACCATGTGTCAGGGCAGGCCACTAATTTGCTGTCAGCCTTCATATGCTGTTTTTATTCCACTATATCTTTTTTTTCTGTTTTTGTTCCTGCAACGAGGAGGAGTAAATATTGTGTCTGTCTTCTTCGTTGTTTGTTATGAGTAGGTGTATGAGGCAGTTGTAGGGTTTGGCACAGGCAGCCAGTCAGCCAGGCAGCCAGGCAGGCAGGCAGGCGGGCAGCCAGGCAGGCAGGCGGGCAGGCAGGAGGATGAGGTCTTTTGCAAGCTCTCTGTCAGGTGTCCTCAGTCTGTGTACGAAGGGAGGGTCCCCGCCTCCCTGCTCTCTCTCAGTCATCCCCTCCCCCTCACAGGCCTGATCAGGCCAACAGAGGGAGGTGAAGGCCAGTTCCAAAGGCACAAAATTGACAGCAGAGTGCAGCCAAATTGGGAGATATTGTTCTCGAACACTCACTCTCCACCTACCTTTCCTCCCTTCTCAGCAGTCCCCTGCTCACCATTCCCCCACCCTCCTTTTCTTCACTCAGTATTCTCCTTTCCTTCTGTATGATTAGGGAGAATATGCCAAAAACACATACTTTCACACACCTTTCTTGAAATAATTGCACACACACACAAACATACACACACACTAAAAACACACTTAACGTTGTCCTTCTGTTACCTGAGCTCTTGCAGCTGTCCTGGCGTGTGAGCCATGTGGATAATGCAATATGTTTTGGAGTGCTTTGGTGTGTTCTGTAATTAATATAAGGGGTGAGAGGTGTTTTCAAGCATACAACATGCTGCCAGTTGACATTCAGACACACCTCAGGATGTGTTGAATGTAACTCACACGTTACAGAGAAACACAGTCATTTGACTTGTTTGTTTGCTCTGTTGAAATAATCATCCAGTGTGGTTTTGTCCTACTTTCTAACACCCACTAGCCAGATCCTGCTCTTCACGTGGTTTCAGCAGAATTCCTGTCTTGGGAACAATCTCTCTCTACTCAGCACTGTCCCCAGGTATGCCTGCCATATTTCCTCCTTGCTCATCCGGCTTGTTCGTTTCCCTCTCCATAAATAAAGGTTTTTCTTCCTGGCTTTCCTTCTAATTCCCAGCTTTCCACAAGGCATGTTGTGGCCTCTCCCTATCTCCGCTGTTCCACTTCCTTATCCGGAAATAGAGCTCTATTTAGTTCAACAACCCTTATTTCCAATTCAACACTAATGGTGCTGTTCCATTAAAATGGCTTAATGATAATGGAGACCTCATGACTGAGGTAGTGATTACATGTAGATTATACTAGTCTGGGGATAGTGATAATGCTGAGTAATTAATGCCCACAAGAATGCTACTGAGAAGATCTGTGCACATTTATGAGTATGTCATGGTTGTGAAGATAACAAATTGGTCATCGGCAAGGCCGTGTTAAATCCTTTTGTCTAGTTTATGCTGTACACTCAACTTTTCAATTGTATGCTTCATTTACACTTCATCACTTACAAACAAGACATTCACTTTGACAGTAAGTTTAAATTGGGACCTCACCCTGTTAGGAGACAATAACACTGTTAAACAAGCCCTAATATATTACCTCGGTATATGCTCATTACAGCCATCTGTTCAAACTAGGATTGGGGAAAAGTCCTCATGCTTGCTCCCTAAATGAGAGATGGGTGTGATCCATTATAGGATCTGGGAAGCCCAGTGTTTCCTGAGGGGCGACTGTCATTATTTTACATTATGCCCTCTCCTGGAGGCATTTCACTGAGATAAAAAAGAAATATGCAATGCAAGTTGAATATTGATTCATAATTTAGTAGCGTTGACTGCTGCACTGAGATACAGAACATTTTATTATAGATTTTGCTGTGATAATGAAATAAAAGGAATGCACAAAAAGAATGCGATTAACATTTTCCAAAATACCTAACGTTAAATAATAGATACTGCAAGTACTGGGAATATATGAGAGTAGGTGTTTCCTGTCTGGGAATTTGTATGTGACAGATTGGATGAATGCACATTTACATTTTGGTGGTGTCAGAGTTAAGGCTGTGTGGGAACATCTCTCACACAAAACATAATTGCTGAAGAAGAGGAAAAACCGAGATGTTGTGTGGATTAAAAGGAATAGAAATACCAGAGAACCGCCTGGAAAGTATCATAAGGGAAAGATACTGACATGGACTGATGCAACAAGCACATAGTGTGTCAGAGACTCTTTGTGCTCACAACAAAACAGTTTTATTTGCTCAAGTTTGGTGGTATCAAGGCCCCCCTCCTGATCCTTTTATTCTTGCAGTCCTCGTTTTGAGATTTTCAAACAAAATTCATTGTTACTTTGCTGTGTCTGTTATTTAGGTGCTCTTAGAATTTGGTGGTTCTCAGCTTTTTTGTCAAGGAGTTTTGTTCCTCTGAAACATATTTTTATGGCATTAGCCTAATGAGACCCTCTCACCGTTTCCATGGAGACATTCACAAAACTGTCAAGTTTAAACTCTTTTTAAAATCTTGTGGCATGTCTTCTGCAACTGTCAGGGACACATTTTCAACACACATCATCCTATCAAAAGTGCACGTTTCATTTCTGGTGAATTCAACCAGCGTATGAACAGTTTATATTGTTTCTTTAAATGTATTTTCTTAGTCCCTGTGACAGCAAGTACAGAAAACAAACACACCAGTACTTCTACAATGACTGAATCCTAACTTAAATGACATCTGATAATATGCTGTCACCCCAATATCAAGAAAGGCTGTTCTTTGATTTGTGTTGTTTGACCCATACTCCAGAGCCTTGAAGCCACTGGCCTTGAAGCGACATGTTAAGTGTGAACGAAGAGCAGGCTGAGACTGTTAAAGGACATCAAAGCTGGGGCCAGATTGGGCCATAATGGAGCAGTAGAGACTGCTCTTCAGCCTTTAATGGTTGAAGTGTAAAGGCCTGGTCCAGGATCAATCACAGATGAAGATGTATCGATTGTGCAACTGCCCTCTCGGCACGTGAAGCGGATGTTGAATATACTTGACCGTAAGGTGTTTTACAGATTCCCTCAAGTAGACCGCCTCAGGCGCGTTCAAGAGTGATAACATCCTCGTACCTGCCGATGGTGGCAGGGCTACCCTGTGGCATCCAGATCACAGACGAGTACATGCCAACCATCTGCAGGGAAAACATGATCCTAAACCTCATTCATAATGTAATCTTTTAGTTGATTCCTCACTACCAGTTGTGTTTTCCGCCACCCTGTACTTCTTTAAATGTACACATGGGCACAGTGAACCGTGAGAGACAGACCTTCTGTTCACACTGAGCCAGCCGTCAATCAACCAACACGGCTGTGAATGACAGGTCATGCAGAAGCACATTTCAGTGAGATGAATCGGAGAGACATGGCACTGCTGGCAAAACAATAACGATAGGAGAAAGTCTAGTCCTTGCAGTGCTTTTATTAAAAAAAGATGTGGGCACAGAACAATTGGTTGAATAAGATGTGATGGATTTATAGTAATTCATAGGGGTACGTCATACTAACAAAGACTTTGCGTTTCCTTTACGGCCTCTCATGAGAAATTACCCACAGCCCATATCCATGTGTCCCTCAACTATTTACAAGAATCTTCTTTCCCATGTGGTCAGGTTACTTGGGGTTGGCAGCTTTTTCTAAGCATGGTGGAAAAAGTCTGAAAAACAAACTACTTTCTGAAGATGTCATGACTGAGTGGTGGGCGGTCGGTATGAGTGTGAGAGAGGGTTGGTACTAGTAAGCCCCCTGTGCCCTGCTGGGAAGGGACTGCTAGGAGGGAAGGGGGGAGGAAGGGGAGGGGGGGTTAGACAGTGGCTGTCCCCCTGCGGAGGGCCAAAGGGCAGGTGAGAGGTGAGGCAGCAAAGCGCGAGGAGAACGAGGGGTAACGGCTGACTCAGTCTGCCCAGGGCTCCAGATCCCTTACAGCATCCGTGCACACATACTGGTCCGTATTATTCATGCACCCTCTCTCTCACATGCACAACACACACACAAAAATACTTTAGATACAACTTTATTTACCCTAATAATGCTCAAAAGAGCACATTATAGAGTATTGCCAATTACTACTCAGTTTATTTCTTCTTGTTTCACAATATAATAATAGTTATGAAAGGCATCATAGCGTTGAACTGAACACCTGTCGAATTTAGCGTTCAGATCAAACTTGGGGTAAATATTAAAAACTCATACCTCCACACTTATTAAAGCAATAACGTTTTTGAGGTTGGCATGTATCAAAATGTCAAGGGCTGCAAAAAAAACAAAAAAATATCAGAGAAATGTCTGACAATGATGACTCAATGATAGTAGAAGTGGCTCCACTCCAAAAAGATGCTCAGCAAGAACATGAAGGGGGAGCCAACAGAAAGTGTCTCTGTCAAGACATAGCTATATCAAGACATAAAGAAGGACATCAACGACGGACAGAGATTTGGAGGCTGAGCATCAAACTGGCAATGCTGAAGACAACAGAAAAACAAGTCACACATAACCCTACTCTGCTGAGGAAGACAAAACTAAACATAGGTGTCAGTTTGGACCTTGTCAGTCATTTAGAAAAAGAAAAAGTTTGGCTAGTTTGGGCCATTAACCTTTCCTAAATACAATTGTCATTAAAGAACACACCGTTTACAAGGGTGGCAAATATCCTCCGTGCGACACAGAGTGATGAAGGATGTGAGAGATATGAAACCCTTGATGTAAAACAATCAGAAAGTGATGTTCTTGCCGAATCTTCGGCGGAGCTGCGAGGCAAAGAAAGCTTTTTGATGGTGTGAAGAAGCTGCAGACCTTGAAGATTGACTCAAGATACTTCTTCCCAACTAAGTTACAGACAAAAGGCAGACAGCTGATCTTCCACATTTTGTCAGGCAGAGAAACTCATCAGAGATCTTGAAAATGGGTAACGAGAGGGGCAGCAGACAAACACAGTGTTTGTGAGCTACAGCCAGACAGCCTTTGTGGGCTAACATAGACTATCTGCTCACACTCACAAACCCTCCCATTAAACCTGACCAAAATGTATTGAACTTATGTTTTATACATGGTATACTTGGAAAATCTATGCTCGCAGGGGAGCTGGCCTGGTCCTCTGGCCGGATCAGTCATGGACACTTGTGTCTTCATGGTTCTGGGAGTGGGAAGGGAAACTGCATTTTCTAGGCTGAATGCGTCTTAACAAGTAGAAATAAATAATTGAAGTGAGAAAAACCCAGTGAACATTGTTCTGTGTTTTATAGTCCGTAGCAGTTAGAACAAGGGATGTACATGGAAAGGTTTTTCTTCAAGATCTGTTAAAATCATGCAGGTTTTTAGCATTGCAAACCCATTTTTGAATAGCCCCCATAGCCTATTCCTTCCCTTACTGAAGACACCAAAATGTTGTTGTGTGGATGAATCAGTATCATACATCATTCAGAAGGAAACAGGGAATGTGTGACAGGATAATTTCTTAAGTGCAAGAAACATTGTCGGTTTACAAGAGAATGTTACACCACAACCTCACATAAAACATGCAGAAAAGGGACAGTTTCACCGGTATCACAAGATGTAATGTAGGCTATTGGTAAGTGCAGCCTTGGGTGCCGGCCAGAGGGATTTGGCAAGACGTTTTAACATTTATTAGCTAGACTGGATATTCATAACTACTCTGTACTCCATCATAATTTTGTAATTCAGGATATCTGTATTTGGTAGCATATGGGGTGGTCATTGGCTCCAGCTTCTCCCACTTTTGCAAGCATTGTGGCCTACACAGCTTAATCTTTACAGTAAGTCATGCTTAGAAACAACACTTAAGAACAGTTCAGAAGGGTTGCAACTGAATACACTGTCTCTGATTAAAATGAATGTGCTCTCAAAATGTTTGTATTTGTTTCAATTGATCCCACTTGCAACTCGTGTATTTTTATGATGATTTAGAATGTTAGTATGACAATGCCGATGATGGATGCCACATGTCAGGAACCGTATCCAAATGTGTTACCAGACATCTACTGGGGTCATACACCCATGTTAATCCCCATGTCACACACGTATTTAGTATGTCTGGTCTATGTCCAATACAGCATGACTAAACTGCAAAGATGACTAACTGCATCCGGCAATACTTTAGCGATCGTAACACAGTTTGTTTGTCTGCCTGTTGTTCTACTGTTATTTTGTTTTTATTTTGTACTTTCTGTACTTTAAACTTGGCTAAAATGTAAAACCTATAAGATTGCAAAAAAAAGTTTTGGGAAAGTTTATTTATGACTTCAAATTGGCAATTTAAAGACTGTTAAGAAAACTGATTAAAATATACAAAAACCTGACAGGAAACTGAACAGAAAATCAAAATGCTTTGCCTCAGAGTAACACAGACAAAAACATGTTTGTCCTTGAGAATAGTTATTTTATGTTTTTCACTCTCGTTCTATTTCTTTTCAGTCAACAGAATAATCCACTGACATTTCAGTGAAGATAAATGTCAAGGTCATAAGACTTTGTCTTTCTAGATTGACAGATCTCGGTATCATCTTTTCAGTCCAGCTGTAACACTGTGCACTGCTTTTTTTTTATCCCAGAACAGGAGATTAATGAGAGATTCCAGATGAATATGCATCTAATATTTCCCCTGTCAGAGTGGCTTTGAATTTTTAAATGAGATACAAAGCACAAAGAAATAAAAAAGCATCTGGGAGTTTTGGGAAACAAAGTAAAACAGTAAAGCATTTGCAAATCTGGATTGCAGTCAAAATCACACAAATTAGGGAGAGGGGGTCTAAATGTAAAGTGCTGCAACAACCTGAACATTTACATAATCAAAACAATGGACTTCAGTGATCCATGTGAACTCTGTTTCAAAGAGAAAGCTATACGTTTTAAATAGATTTAAGAGCAAATGTATGTTTTAGGTTCATTTCATGTGATACCTTTTTTAAGTAGCTGAGAGACTCAGACGAGACATTCCTATCACATTCATGATGAACCAATGGGCTGTGATGGTAGGAAAATGTGTATCCAACCATTTAAAGTGCATTTTCATGGCAATGTCCATTCAGTCCCATAAGAGGTCAAGTCATGCCCTCTTCACTGTCCCATGAGGTGTTAAAGGCATATTTACCTGAACTGCAGCCCTCTGAGTGCCCTGATCGTTCCCTGCGTCACAAGCAATTCGCCAAGGCCACCCTTCCCTTTAATTAAAAAGACAAGGTTTACTCAGCACTACATCCCCCAAGCGTTCAGCTTACATTTCAATGAGATGCCACATTTTTTTCCACCTTGCTCCGCAAGGAAAGCATTTACATTTTAAATGGCAGCATAATTATGGTGTACTTTACCAATGACAGGAAATCAGTAGCTGGTTCTCCAGGTGAAACCAAGATTGGATGTAGAGAGCTAATTAGAAGACATTAGGGGACAGATCACCCCTAGAAGCACTGTGTTGTTGAGCTGGGAGAGGAGCCTTCTCTCTGGCATGGCATTTGTCCCAGATATTCACATGACCATTGATTAGGGCTGAATCACGTATATACATAAATCACCAGCTACAGATGTATTTTCTTTGCGAACAAACTTTTTCTTCCAAACAGTGCTTCTTCTGCTTGTTTACCTCCACTGTGAAGATTCTTCGTCGAGAGATTACGGGCGTATTTCCCCTTCATCTCAGCAGTGAGGTGTTGACAAGGGCTGTGAGGTGTGCTGTAGCCTGAGGCTGCTCTTCTGGTCAGGTGATGACCAGCGATAGCTGCTCCCTTGATGTCTACACCCAGGCTCCTCCCCTTTGTGAGTGCTCATTGACACACACGGCCAAGCCACCATAGAGGGCAAGCGGTGTCTTTTGCAGCAGGCTTCGGATTTCACCTCAAGATGTCTTTGTGTTCAGGAGCTGTGTTGTCTGTGTCTGATCCACTGACAGGATGCTAGCCATCACCGCAGCACTTGTACCTGAGGCACGGGAAGTTAGATATGGTACGAGGCAGGGTCGGACTGGCCGTTGGGAGATTTCCCGAACGGCCGGTCAAACGGCCGCTGCATAATGCAACAAAAAAAAAGGCCCGGGCCGTGGACTGTCGTAGAGTGCATGTAACTACCGTTTGGTTGGTGTGGAAATAATTGCGTATGGGTGTGGAAATAAACTGTTCTTCAAGATAGAACCTGCTACTATCATGATACCATGGGAAGACTGATACACAGAAAGGACACATCCAGAAAAACAGGACACACACAGATCTCCATGTAAACATTGTCACAGCGAGTGGTGGGGTAGGACCCAAATGCAGGAGAGCTGCAAGGCAGTCAAACAAAGGGTTTATTTATCAAAAAACAGGAACACACAGGGTACTCACATTAACAGGGGTAACGACAAGACAAAGACTGGGCACAAAACAGGAACCTAAATGCACAGAACCAAACAAGACACAGGTGGACACAATGAAACTAACGAGACAAACCACTGAACGAGACAGGTGAAGACAATAGGGCAGGGAAAAGCCAAAACAACAGGGGGGCACGGCTGTGACCGTGACAAACATGAACCCAAGCATGCAGACACATTCACAGGAGCCAACCAAGACAGACATACTTGAGGCAATTAAATCAACACGTACTGTAAGCACACACAGGGACAAAAATACATTCAATACCATATGTTTCCAAGGGACGTTGTGTCCCCTTCAGCGTAATACCCAACTACCTGATGAAAATGTCTTTGTTATGGAAATGACGCAGAAGGCTTTGTCACCTGTGAGCTCACTAGAATATGCAAGTGGCTCCGAATAAAATTGAGCTGCATGACTTTGTCAGTATAGATTTTTTTCTTCTTCGTTTTTTTTTTTTTGTAGACGAGGTGTGTCGACCACTTGTGTCGTTGTTGCTATGAGCGATCAACAGAAATGTCACTCGACTCAGCAAGCGATGAGATTTGACATATGGCATCAAAGAGTCATTAGACCAGCAGCTGCCACAGACGGAGCTGCACCTTCTAAGAGCTCCTCCACAACAGGGAAGCCTATTCTCAATTCGGGAAGGGCAAGGAGACGATTTAAAATGCCCCCGCTTGTATACATCTGAAAGTGTTTGAGCACTGGAGGAGACACATTTACTGGGTGTGGATCTACTGTAGTCTTGATTGTTATTCTCTTCCCACAAATAACATGGTCTCTAGAATAATAAAATCATGGCCTAGATTTTGGGCATACATATGAGTGAGAGATGCTTGCTATCCGGGAAGAAATTGCCCTGTTACAAGAACTAAAACTACATAATGCATTCAAATGGACTGTTGTTAACAGTAGTCCTTACTTAATAAGTGCAAAACATAGCCAGGTGTTGTGTCTGTAAGTGTCCATGAGTTAATATCCCAATATAATGGGTGCATTTGTGTGTGTGTGTCTATGTGTATGTTCAAAATTACAACTGGGAAACTGTTGACCTGCAACTTAATTCAGTTTTAGCATCGTTTTTTATCTCTCATTCCCTGGGTCCAACACCTCTCTCCATGGTCACTGTTCTGATGTATTTCTGGATGAAGGGCCAGCCTCCCAGTTGGTGGTAACAGCATTACAGAGCTTTACCAATCCCAGTGTGGACAGAGACAGGGATTTAGTCTCACCATTAACATTTATCACCAAGAGATTATGTCCTAATGAGGATACACATCATAAATAACCATACACGAGCAGCTCAGATAACACACTAAGTTGATTGTCAATCGCCCACCCCTCACACACACACACACTCTTTCTCTCTCTCTCTCTCTCTCTCTCTCTCTCTCTCTCTCTCTCTCTCTCTCTCTCTCTCTCTCTCTCTCTCTCCCTCTCTCTCTCTCTCTCTCTCTCTCACACACACACACACACACACTCTCTCTGTCTCTCTCTCTGTCTCTCTCTCTGTCTCTCTCTCTGTCTCTCTCTCTCTCACACACACACCCAAACACATATACACACATTTTTTTCTCACTCTCTCTGTCTCTCTCTCACAGACACACACACACAGACGCACAAACAATGAGGGTGGTGGTGCAGTGGTGAGGACTGAGGTATGAACATTACTGTGGTTTGATGTATGGCTGCTTTCCCTTTCCTCAGCATTGCAATATGTTTTCATACACTGCATGTTGCGGTGTACCACTCTCAGCTCCAACTGCCTTACAAGGAATCTCTTCTTCTTTATTAAAATCCATAAATTATACCTGACACGAGTAATGGGTTAGGAATGTTGTATGAGGAAAATATTATAATATGATCATTATTAACAATTATTTAAAAGAGTCACAGAGAGTATGGCATAGCCTAATCTTTAATAGTAGAAATACATTATATTTAACAGCAACGTTTAACAACACCGTCACATCCAGTCCCATGAACCTACTCCCCTAAATTACTGCAGAAAAAAAGATGTTCCACAAATCTTATGGAATGACCTTTGAATAATTTCTGAATTTTGTTTATCCTGAATGTAAATACTTGCTATATTACAATAGAATCTACCCACAGCTCCAAACAAAAAAAATACTTCTGAATTGACAAGGGACAATGGGATAGCAGTTTGTATGATGCAACTTGCCAACAAATATACGTTTTTCTTTGTGTATGCCACTGGGGCTAACTCTAATCAAGGATTTAACTCATTTTAGAGTAAGGCTGTAACTACTAAAATGCGGGAAACATGAAGGAGTCTGAAAACATTCTGAAAGCATTGTATGTGTAAATTCTGCAGTCTGATGATATTTGCTCTCTGATAGGAGTTGGCATTGTGTATTCAAGTATTTCACTTCCCTTTAGACCACTCCAGTAGCTCAAACATGACTGGCTGACTCACATCTGATGTGAGAGATGTTGAGTCTGCAGGGACACAACAAATTGCCAGCTATTATCTTAAACAACCAGAGAACAATTGTGTATCGTATCGCTGAATTATTTGCGGAGGTCAATTTCTCCACTGGGCATAATACACCCTCTGCTAAATCAATATAGGCAGGTATGTCAATTATTCTTTTTCCATGGGATTTGTGCATTTTTATTTGACTATGACATGAAGTTTTTATTGATCCCATTGAACTCATTGAATTTTTGTTGTGCTTTCGTGTCCATCCTGATTAATCGTAATATATTTAGGGAAAGGGAGATGGACAAAAATATATAGATAGAGAAAGGCAAAGAAGAAAGAGGAAGAGACAGGGGCGATGGTAGAGAGAAAGAGAGAGAGAGAGAGAGATAAGGAGTAAAGAAAAAATCATGCTAAGAGAGGAATATCTTTTGATCTTTTCATACAGTTATTTTTTCAGATATTGGTCCTGTGTGTACCTTTCCCTCTCCCCTGTGTACTGGAGATTTCTGCTATACCTTATTCCTCCAACACACACATACACACACGAAGCCCCTCCACACACACATACACTTATGTTTCTTATCAATTCACTCCAGGGGATTAGATGCCCTCCATCACTGCCCCATCTATTATGGAGTCTTCAGAGAGCATTCACAGAAGGGGAATGAGAGGAGAGAATCTGCTCCACGCATCATTCTGAAAATACATAGAGGTCCTCCGGAGGGAAATGAGAGGGATAATTTTTATGTGTCCATGGAGGAGTTCACAGTAATATGTTTCCACTCTATTCTACCTTCCAGTGGTATTTTGGCATCATCGTGGACAGTATAGGTGGAGGCTTTCCGCCCTTTTGAAAAGCTGGTGACTGCAGATAAAGTCAGTGAATACAAAAAGATTGGGTGCTGGAATTCAAATAAATCTGGACTGCATGCATTTGATCTTTCCAGGGAATCTGAGAATGCAAATGTAAAACGGACAGGAAATTGGGCTCAGGTCAAAACAAAGGAAAGAATTCCTTGTCCAGCAGGCATGAATACGTTTCCCTGGCAAAGCCACAACCAATGGTTTTTATATATTCAGTGTTTTCTTCACCCTTCAGTCCTGCCTGTATTGCTTAGTAATACATGTGTTTTGACTCCAGGGAACTGGAGAGATTACAGGAATTTGGGCCACTATTACTGCCTCATGGAATCTAGTTTTAGTGTCAACACCAAGCTGCAATGAGCTGTTTACAGAGTTGAAACAGAGGAGGTTGGCGCTGCCTGGCCTTGTTGAGCTACATAACAAGAGCCCTGCTATTAAGGGATGGCTGCTTGGCCAGCTTTCTCCATCTTCAGCCTCAGTCTCAGCCTCACCCTCAGCCTCAGCTGTGGGCTGGTAATAGGTTTCACTGGGAAGGTTGTGATTTTCTTCTTTGATTACATCTGAGTCCGTAAAACCCAGTATTTCTTTTGTTTGTTCAGCTTCTTTTTTTTTACACTGAAGTTGTTCCTTGAAAACGGCATTTAATTGTGTCATTCAGTTCTCTGCCTGACCGTCTAACTGGATTCCCTGAGGTGAACACATTGGCAGATTCTGGCTGACAGTAGGGTATGTCTTCTGTCAGTCTGCTTCCTGTTGTGTGTTTTGCAAGTGACTTTCAGTCCACTTGTGCATGCAGTCATTTCAAAGAAGTATGTATTGGAAAGTAGCTGGTGGGAAGGACGAACAAGAAAATGGACAGGGAGTGAAGACATACCCACACACAAGCACAGAACACTAAGAACAATATACAATTGTACAATACACTCTGACACACACACACACACACACACACAAAGTGCCCGTAGATTGTGATGAAGACGAAGGGGAAAGAAAGATCCAGAAGTCCAATCTGCCCTTAGGGCACAATAACTCACAAGTTAGCTTCCCCAGCAAGTCCCAAGATTAGGTCTGAATCACATTTCTCCGCCCGTCATTTCTCCCCAGCCCTGATTAGCATGATGCCTGAGCTCTGGAAACCTACAGCAGACATACACTTATCACCCATACCACTGCCAATGTAGAGGGACACAGACAGACAGAAGGAAAGAGAGAGAGAGAGAGAGAGAGAGAGAGAGAGAGAGAAGAAAAGAAAGAGAGAAAAAGAGAGAGACAGAAGAAGAGGATGAGGAGAAGAAGAAGAAATTGGAAAATAACAAAAATATACAACTAAACAATGGAGCGGTTCCCTATAGAATGGTTATGGAACATATGGCTCAAACTGCCTAGTTCAGAAGAAGAAAGATACAATTCTGAAAGATTAAATTACATGGAAACATGTTTTAGTTTCCTTGAATAGTGTGACCTGCCTCTCCTGGACTTGATAGACACAGTCTGGGTGTTTAATTAGCAGCTTCCAGACTGAGCACTGTCTGATGCTGACGTTCAGGTGATCCGGAAGCTTCCTGTTTCTGTCATCGCTGGCTCTCTTATGTCACCGTATAGTATTTCCGTCCACCCTATATTTACATTTGACAACGTGTCAGAGAGACTTAATGGGGGGCTTGTCTGTTAGAGTGACATGAACTGAAACAGACGCTTCAGAGCAAACTCAGTAACTTGAGACCATGACTCATATCTGGACTGTATAACTCCTGTGTGTTCTCTATTTTGATCACAATTAGACCACAGGACTTGACGCGACAATTGTCAATACATTGAAATGGAAATGCGTTCAAGCTACAACGTTTAACATTGTCATCATTGCAGGATGGGAAAGTCCTCATGCCTCTTTCTCCTTTGCCAAACTCAGTTTTTGTTGTTGCTGAGAGTTAAGCCAGTCAGCTCAATGACAAGTAAATATCCCTCCTCCTGTATTTCTCTTAGTATTACACCAATTGTTATTATTACACTAATTGTTGAAAGATTTGAACTTATTGTTATGAAATAAATAATTAGCATTCGAAAACTGTAACTTATCATGCCTTGAAATAAAAGACATGTAGTTTGCTCATTTCAAGCTCCGGATAAATGTGCTTTTACAATTTTCTTTATTAGTTGTGATTATGACATTATTGACAGCCTTTATGGTTATCAAATGTCAACGTTGCTAGTTAATACATCAGTCAACATCCCCAATCAGTTTCACTCTTTTCTCTCATTTCGATATAGGAAGCATGGCCTTCCTCCAAGGACAATGGAGGATTCCCTAACTACTGGGTGGAACATGTCTCACTGCATCAGGGTTACCAGCTTTCACACAATAAGACTCGGACACTTTAATGAATGCACAGATAACTTTTTCTAGATGGCAAACACAAGTCGAGAGTTAATAATTAACGATGCATTTGGTGGCATGTGTCCCTGGTTTTAGCCTGGGCCTGAATTAAATATTCACACAGGGAACATAAACACTCAAATACGACTGTGGAAGTTCAGTTGATGATGATGAAGAAGCCGTGAGGAAATGTGTGTATGTGTGTGTGCATGTGTGAGTGTACGTGTGCATGCATTTGTTAGTGCCAGCGTGGTGGGACATGGGGTCTTTTATAGCCAAGGCCATTTCCTTAGTTTGACTCATGAACCAGAATCACTAAGAGCTGCAATGAGATCATTATCCCTGATTTTGTTGCTGCTTTTGTACAGTTCTCCAACGTCCAGAGGAATTAGAGAGGAAAAAGGACCTGCTACTGAATATTTAGCAGATTTCATCTAATTGACGCCACTTTTATTACGTCTTTATTGTTTTTTAATGGCCCCTATCTGTCACCATGTATGTTATTCATGTTTGGGGTCAAGATCAGGAGGCACACACTCTCTTCATCCAAGGATGCACACTTCTATAATCACCATAGAGATGTCCTCAAATTAAGGCCCAATCAGTTAAGATCATGTTATTCACTGGAGATTTGAAAATAAGTTTATAAAAACACAAGTGCGTGGGCTTTCCTACTTGTTTTTCTGTTAACTTTTTCAGACCAGCTCGACAGTGTTCACCTCTACGGCACGACCTGTGAGGATAACACTAAGACGTTTAATGGTATCCACTTTTCCTTCATAGTTCTTTGTATAATGGAGCGGTGAGAATGAGATATTGTAGATGAGGGTGGTGATGGAAGAGGACCCAGGCACATCCCAGTACCATTGTTCAATTGAAACAGAGCTGGGTTATCTGCCACTATTCTGGGATTTTCTTAAGAGGCTATTAGCACCCCCATGCCAGAAAAAACACCATTATTTCTGCTGCAATCTGTAGTCAGGAAGCTTATCGGCCCCGGGCATGGTTTGAATCGGGACTGTGGTGTAGCACAAGGAAATCTATTATGCCCTCTAATCCCTCAAACTCCCTGCACTAACATACAAACACACGTCTTTGAGTCATGAGCAAACAGTAGGCCGGAATCCCAAACCAGCATTTAGCGTCTTCTCGCTCTGTCTGAGGGAGGATTTTCTGGAGAATGTCAGATCTCGGTGTAAGTTGGAACCTGTGAGAGAAGATCATCTGTCACAGGCAGGTGGTGTCTGTGGGCTCCACCTGGGGAAAATCTGTTTTATTGTGTGAGGGTTATAAAACATCCCCGGGTTCTGTGATGTCACGTGAAGTTTGTTTTGAGTCAGAAAAGACGGCGAGCTTAAAAAAAAAATGTCCAACTTTAATGAAACCAAGCACTATTGTACGTCAGTTGGGGAGTTCTTTAATTTTCCTTTTTAATCATTTGGAGAGAAAGAGAAATATCAGTCTACTCCAATCGAATAAACAAAGGCATAGATATACATATTTAATAGTATGCATAATAGATGGCTTTTTGCTCACAGGGAGTCCTCTGCAGTACAGTGTATTCTGAACGGTGAAGACATAAAAATAAACCCGAAGGTGAAAAGCCATTACAACACTGCAGTTTGGAGAAGTGTTTAAGTTCTACAGAGCTCAGAAACCCCGCCCCCATGTATAATGAGAAAATAATTCATAATCTACACTACATGACCAATTAGTGGACTGAAGGCTGCTGGGCTTGTTGAGAGTGTTGTGGGGTTCTCTCCTGCTCTGCCTTTCCCCCCAAACAACTCAGCCAACTCATGTACAGCATCACAGAACGCCAGTCAGTCAGTGTCATTTTATGTGCGTTTTGGATTCCTAAAGAGGTCCCTATCTGGTATCAGTCAAAGAGAGAGATAGAGCTCTCAGCCAACCTGGCAAGGTTTATGTGTAGTCTAGTCACTACCAAGGTCATGGAATCACAACAGAGTACATTCACATAGCAAGTGGGAAAAAAGGCCTTAAACTATGTGACATGCTCACCATAGCTGAACATGAAATATTTACACCAAAGAGTAGCCATTCCAATCCCAGGGCCAGTCACTTAGGGCTTAATTACTTATTAGTGCCAGAAAGCTTGCCAGGGCATTGGCTATGAATAATGGACAATATTTTTGAAGGTCGTTAAGGGGAAAGCAGTTCTGTGTGTGTGTGTGTGTATGTGTGTGTGTGTTTGTGCGTTTCTGTGCATGTGTTTGTGTGTGCATGTATGTGTATGTGAGGAGATTGTAGACTAAGAGTGCCCGTGTTTGTGGCAAGTTAAAGCAAGGCGGAGGTTATTCATCAATGCCTCCTGTGGGGGCATCTACAGAACAGACTGACAAATGTCTCCCTCCTTCTTCATAAGGACACGCGTCTGACAAAGCCGACGATGAACGCTCTTCTCACAGCATTTATTTGTCACTGGTGTTTATCCCAGCAGAGACTCACACTGTATTATCATCCCTGACAAGACAAGGAGCGATTTCTTTTCTGTCCTCCGAGGAGACCAGGCCGCAAGGCACCACCTTGTGTACGGCACGCACTCTCTCTGCATGCCAATGGATCGACTCTTCCTCTTTCTTCTCCTGCTAACCTTCCCACATTTCCTCTTCCCCCTCTCCATCCACTGTTCCTCCTCTCTTCCTCCTTCTCTGCTCCTCTCCCATGTCTCTGACTGCTCCCTCTGTACACATCCTCTTCCTTCACCTCCTCAAATTGTCATCTTCTTCTGTTCACCTCCTCCCTCCCCCTCTTCTGTCGGGGGCGGGGGGGAGATATAGAAAATGTTGAGTCATTTCATAACTGTTTAACATGAATGTATTTATAGTAAGCAGAAAAACAGAGGTGGTGGATGGGGAATGAGGTAAGGGGAAGAAGGTCAATTGTGTGTGCCAACACACTACTTTGTGCTGTGTGCACAACCGGTGATTTAAAATCTACATATATTGACACTATCGAGTAAAATCACAAGCCTAAAACATCAGTCCCTACACAGGCCCCTGACCGACCTAACCAGCCCCCAGCCCCTTACTGTCCTCCTGATAGAGAGCTCTAGGAGTCAGTGATGAAACCTCCTGTTTGTTTGCTCTGTGTTATGAGCAGGCGGGCTGCGGGGATAAGGTGCCACTGTAGTACACCCTTGAGGGCGTATGGCTTTGTTGTCACCAATCTATTCCATCTTCTGCTGTCTGCCGTGCCAGCTCCAAATACCATTTGGTAAATATGACAGAGTGGCATTAGACAGGGTCAGGGCCACTAATCTTGTTATCTCATCACGGCAGTGTCATGTTTTCTCTGTGAGCCGCCCCAGTCCCTGGCCCCTTCACCCGATAAAGAAAATCTAACAATTTATTTTCAAGAGGGCTCTCTCCTCAAGAGATTTGTTCAACCTTGATCATTACACACACGGAAGGGAAGACAACCTTACGTGCCATGTATGGGCTCGCACCAGGGCTTATTACGGCTTCCCTTTATGTACTGTATTTCCAGACAGGTACTCCACAAGGAAACACTTCACCTCGGAAAATGTAATCCATTTGATATCATTATCATTTTTGCCTGCACCTGCAAAACATACCCCCCTGCTGCTTGACTATTATAGAGCCAGCCAAGATGTTTAAGGTATCACGCAGAAACACGAGAACTTGGGAACAGGCAGGTATGTGTGCAATTAAGAAAATAAATGGCCTTAGAAAAAAAAACATGTCTTATTTCCATCTAGACCTACAGCAACAATACTCTGGTATGGAGTCAATAGCTAACTAGGGACTCGGATTCAAATCTAGTGTGGTTCCTCTATCAGCAGAACGAAACAGGCATTCGAGCATGATGATGTTGAGTTGCAGAAGCAGGTATCTCCCTCAGCATTCCTTCAGTGTTTTAAATACATTTGCATTCATTCCATCCACCAAGTCTTGGGCTGTATTATTACTGCATTACTGAAGTATCTGGACGTGTGTTTCTGCAGGAGTCCTGCAGGGTAGGAACATGCTTTGATTTTGAGAGATAAAAAGCCGCTTCTTGCATACCGTTGCACACAAGCAAAAAAGTAGAGTAGGCAGGTGTGAGTATGAGTGGGAGAGGGGGTGAGTATCTGCAGGGTTTCCCGAAGAAAATGTGTTAGTTAAGGTGGTAGGGTGGGGTTTGCTGTCAGACTGGGGGGGCGGGGATAGTTTGTGCTATGGACTAATGCGGGGGGGGGGGGGGTAATTTGTGCCATAGACTAATGCATTCTGTAGAGAAGCGAGACTGGAGCTGGTCATGGTTTGTAATGAAAGGGAGAAAACAGGACAACGGCAGCTATCGCTTTAAAAAATGTATTAGATTAAAAAAACAAATACGACGTTGTTAAGGTGGAAGGCGTGTGTTGCTTAGGCGGCCGCCTTAACTGAAAAGTGCTGCGGGAAACCCTGATCTGTGCACGTGTGTTGTTGCGTGTGCGTACAGCACGTGTGTGTGTGTGTGTTCTGTATGTTTGCACTCAGGTGTGTCTTTGTGTGCTCTCCAGCAGTACTAATCCCAAACCAGTCCACTTGTTCTCCCCTGGCCAGCACCTCATTTGCTGAAGCCTGATGATTGATTCTTGTTTGGGGCCATGCCTTTGGGCCTTATTAAATCAAAATGTAAACTCACTCTCTTATAACAAATCACAGAGAAAATGCCAGTAGCCAGTTCTCCCTTGGGGGCGTACACCAGGATTACTCTGACAAGTTAAAAACCCAACCAGCCAGTCCCGATTTCTCTTATTTTTACTCAGTGGGGACATATTTAATATCTCTCTGAAAGTTACTAAGGTTAGAAGGCTTTGTGGTGTCACCATCTCTCTCCCCCACATCCATCTGTTCAGTTCTTTCATTCTTTTACACGCTACACATTTGAATAGGACTAATAAGTGAGATTCAGAAAAAACAACAAATCCCAAACTGTACCGACACTGTCCTTTAGCTGAATTTGCATCGAATTAGATGATTGTAAATACGCCAATGGCAGAACTTTATCATTGCTGGAGTGTTTGATTGCTGTACTTGTATTTAATTGTCCTACATGCGTACGTACAAACATTTGCATGGTATGCAAACATAGACTCACATACACTCACACACAAGCACACACACACATGGGCACACACACACACTGTCAGCACAGTGAGGCGCAGGGGGCTCCGAAAGGGCAACCCAGCCAGCCATCTGTCCTGCTTATCAGCAGAGGTTAATGTGTGGACATCATCATTACACGACATATTGGTGTTTAACAAAGGTTACAGGCTCTCACCACAATTATGTACTGTGGCATATGTATGAAATGGCAAATTATCCAATTATGGGGTGAAACATGCCATAATCAGTGGCAATTAAGTGTGTAACATATGTGAGTTTCTAATGCAGTGATATTGTACATTGTACCATACAGTATTTTAGTTCAAATCTATCTAGCTATCCATCTTATATGTAATTCTACATAGGTCCATCCATAACATATGAGTAAGCGAAACCCCTTGGAATTTTGCTTCCACAGTGAGAGAATGTTCTTTGTCGAGGTGTTCAATTGAAATTCACACTCATGCGGAAATTAATGTGATAGCTCATTAGACTATGAGACCATGGTTTTTATATAAAGGTGAGCTCAAACTGAAACCACACAGCACCCTGATCAAACAAGAAAACACATCATAGTTGTCAGGGACCTTGTGTGGCTAATGCCTTTTTTATGTTGAGATGTCATTAAACTTCCATGTGTCAAAGATGAAATGCTCAGTAAGAGAGAACTTAAATTAAGTGTCTGGCTATACCGTTTACAAATGCAATGCATAATTCCTGACCAAGACAGAGGGAAAAATGTAATGATATGGAGTTTTACCATTATACTTCTGTGTACAATACGATTGCGCTTGTTTGAATAAGCCCCATTCAGGGGTTTCCAGGCCTTCCTGTCAGCCCTCACAGGACAGACAGCCAAGCAGGCAGGAACGGTTCACTGAGCATGTGCAGTCCCCAGCCATGTGCAAAACCACAGCTCTACCTCATGCTCAGTCCCCAGCAGCGTGTGCAGGACCACAGCTCTGCCTCATCCTTGCCTGTAATTAGAGCACTGATAAAATGTTGATTTAAACCCAACATCTTGTGTGTTTGCCTTTCATTTGGGAACAGAGACACAAAACTCAAGGCAGATGGAGGTTGCTTATGTCTCCTTGGTACCAAACTGTGAAAGGACCAGGACAGGAGCCAACAACACAGACACACACACACACACACACACAACACAGACACACACATACACAACACAGACACACACACAAGGCCCAACTCAAAGACTCCTCGCATCTGCCAATTACAATCTAGAGTTGGTATGAAGGATCACTCAGTGGGCTAAATTTAGCAGCTTTCCATACACACACTGTGAGTCAGTCATGCAACATTGCACTGCATTGAAGCCTCAGGTGAAATCTCAAAATATCTGTGATGATTTCAATCTTATGCGTTGTTGTTAGTTTTTTTTGCACATTTTTTTTTACAGTAATCATCATTTACCATCACCAACTGTAATGACTCTTTATGGATGGCACTGTCAAGTCCCTGAACCTCTGATCTTCAGATCTTCAGATCAGCTTGATGGTAACATGGCCTTTCTTTGTTTATCCATCTTGGAAAAAGGCAATCTTTCTATCAGTAGAGGGAGGTACCACATGCTATGAGGAATCAGGGCTTTGCTAGGTGTTCATTTCCTTTACGCTGGACAGTGGAAAATTCGATAAGCACTGAATTCTAAGTCCAGGATGTTACTTCGACCCTGGTGTGTCCATATCATTATACTTTAAAGCCATTATTTTTTTCACACAGGAAGAACATAAAAGTTTGAACAGTTTATCCCCCCACTCTAAGCTCATGCAGTTTTGATACTTTACTTTGAGAGTTCCCTAGACATGGTCACATCTTGACAACTTTGTTAAATTAAGTTCTGAGCAGTAGCGAGCCGTGACTCTTAAACCTTGGCCCTCTGACACGATACGGCACTATTTACGGTAATTGTGCATAATTACGTTGCGTTGGTACATTTAGCCTACAGATTGATCGGTCTTTCTGCACAACATATAGGCTAGGCTAGGGATACAAAACACTGGCAGCGGCGGCCGGGAATAAAATCAGTTGGCACGGCGGCCGAAAGGTTTTTAACAGCTAGCCACAGTCACAAACGTCACAAACCCACGCGCGATTACCTATATTATAGTAGAACATCAATTTAGTAGCTTAACTTCTGCGAGAAAGCTAGTGCTAGCTACCTAAAACTGTGGGATCAACACCGTGTATTTGTGTACCCCGTTTGTACTGGTTAGCTCCTGCCATACCCACACAGCGGTAGTCTAGTTAGAAGTGTAAATGAGCAGCAACAAATGTATGCTATGCAATCTTAATAAAGTATACATACTTATTTAAAATATACAGAAATATCAGTTCATATCAGTTCAAATTTAAGTACACTCGTGAAAATTCTCCGGATGTTTGATATTATTAAACAAAAGGTTTGGAGGTGATATAGTAAAAAAAAATTGAACAAATAAAACTGCCCAAGCTCCAACCGAAGCAAGCACACCTCACAATTTCCCCAGAAATAGTATCCTCTCTATTGTGATCTTTTGTTATTTTGTATGTAAAAGTCATTCATTTCCACTGTTGCTGTCACTGCAAAATCTTAGTTTATTAAAAGGAATTTATGAATCTAACAGATAAGGCAGTGAGACAGGATCCCTGCTGGAATAACTAATAAATATGTCAAGAAGACTCAAACAGACACACAGTTCAGAAAACACAAATTTACTATGCACTTGTAGAGAATGGCAACAAAAGATGACAGAAAGACAAGGGGAAAGAGAGAAACAGAGAGAGACACAGAGAGAGAGACTGACAGAGAGAGAGAGAGAGAGAGAGACAGAGAGCTTTCATTAATTCCATTTGATTCTGTAAAGGAGGATTATAGTGTGACCTTTGCAGAATCTATCCCAGCTCCATCATTTTTACTCATTATGCAAGAGGCCGATGAGAGGGTAGCTGACAGCAGCCTCCTCAGGGGGCAATTAGACAGTAAATGAATCCTCTACAACTTTGTAAACTTGTTCTGTGTGTCTGGCTGAGTAAGGGTGGAGGGAGACAACACAAAAAACATAGAGAGCCTATTATGACTTTAGGGCATTTCAAAAGACCTTTAAAGCAACCATTATCCCTAATGGATTTAGGTACAATTAAGGCAAAAAGGGCTCATGTGAATATATTTAGTGTTACACGTTTATCTTAAGAATGTATTCTCAGACAGGAACTTTGTAGTCTAACCTGACACATTAATTAACCACTTACTGAGACTGGATTTAAATTAAACTCTTACACTGACGATGAAGTGTTTTTGTTCGGATATAGAAGTGCCAACCCTCAACCACTGGATCTCTATGGACTTGTTAGACTGAAGAATTTCTAACGGCTCTTTGGACCCATGTTCACAGGTTGACAGACAATCCACTATACTATTACTCACAGGGAACAGAGGAGCTGCACAGATGCCTGCTTTTCACGTTTTAAAGCCTTAATGCCACTTCAAAGACTGCTCTAAGTTTACTTCAATGTTTTTAACACATCAGCTAATTAGGTATTAGATGTTAACATTACACACTGTTATGTTTGTCTCTCTGCAACTCTACACAGCAATGTTTTTCTTCCTCAGTTGAATTGTAATCACAGCCCAATGTAAACGCATCCATGCAATCAGCAGGCTTGAGATTGTGCATCCTGCATAACACAGGTACCAAAACATGATTCACCTTGATTTAATTTGGGATTCTGAACATTTTTCTAAGACCAATCTTCACATAATGCGATTGGTGGGATTTGTGATCCAACAACATTTCCCGATACTGTAATGCAATTTACACATTGTATGGTTTCCTGTCACACCATATAAGTGCCCATCTCACATAACTGCCAGTGTCACTGTGTCCCTGCTGGGGCAGATTATAGTACGGAATCCTGGGAAGGGAAGTTCTGCCTCACAGCTTGACACCATTTTGGAGGAGACAGTTTGTACATCCTCTAATAAGGGAGTGTGCCTCGTGCATCATTTGCACTGCCATTGGTTGACAGCACAGGAAGTGGAGGATCTTTCAGAATACAGTGGGAGAAACAGTACGCCTGATAGGGTTGAGAGCTTGTCAAGTGTTTATTAAACACACTGCCACAATATCCACAACAAGGCTCATTGAGATGTAATGCTCTGAAGTGGACTTCCAGACTCTCTGACATGTAAGTCTGGTCACGTAAGAACAATAGTATGGCAACCTGTTCCCTTTCCCATTCTCTTTTTCAGGTTCTCTCATGCTTCTCTAGCTTCAGCATGCCTTACAGTACCTAGCTGAAAACAATTTCCAGGGAACCAGTCACCCCCTTTGCTCTGTGCTGCTCCTTTGAATTAAAACTGGAGAAGAAGAAGTACATTCTGACTGCTCTTAAGCTCACAATGGGGGCTTGCTCATCTCTAAGTGAGGAGGGGACACAGTGGCCCCCCTGAGAAACCTGTAACCCCCCCCCTCCCCTGCCCCCCGCCCAGTCTGAAGTATCGGCTTTCACATTAGAGACTAATAAGGAGGAGCAGCAGCAGCGTCTTCACCCGCCGCGTGTCTTTCATCTGTCCAATTACTGACAGGTTCCAAAAATCATATTCACCTTTTACCATCCTTAATTACTTCTTTATCTTGGTTGGTTTGCCTGAGTGTCAGGTCCGGGTCCTGTGAAAGCCCCAGTGCCTCCCCTGTCACCACGCTGGGATGACGGCATTAATCAGGGGCTGATGTCCCCTGAAGAAGGAGCAGCAACGTTATATTACAGATACATTGTCTCAGCTTTCCGTTGCTCCACGGGTGTCTCCGGGTTCTGCTCTCATCTTTGGGACGCTCCTCTCTGTGAGCTTGCTACACAGTATTGTGTACTGTCATGTAGATGTAGCCTAGTGTTTACATTTAGTCATTTTTACATTTAGTCATTTAGCAGACGCTCTTATCCAGAGTGACTTACAGTAAGTACAGGGACATTCCCCCGAGGCAAGTAGGGTGAAGTGCCTTGTCCAAGGACACAACGTCAGTTGGCATGACCGGGAATCGAACTGGCAACCTTTGGATTACTAGCCCGACTCCCTCACCGCTCAGCCACCTGACTCCCTAGTGTTATGACACACTGTAACCATAAATAGGATCAACTGTAAAAGTGAAAACAGCAAACAGACAGACAGACAGACAATACTGTTACTGGTCGTGGTTGTTTCGAATGGTGATAGTTTGTGATTTGAGAAGATTGCATAAATGTTATCATAGTTTGCACACATACAACTTTCTAATGTAATTCTGTATGTAAGTGTGGATGCAATTACTGTGAATGAAAGTGTCAGCACTAATTGTTGCATTTAGTCTTCAGTTTTAGGTCTCATTGGAACACTGCCATTAGCATTCATATATTTTGCCTTAAGTCTAATTAAATTTGAGAGGTAATCTAACCAAGGCTGTAAATTAAAACGTCTAATTTTCTAAATGTTAGTCATTCATCATTGTCTTGGAATCCCCATTCAATGTTTATTCTATCTGTTTGTGGCCAATGTGATAAGACATTTTGGCATGTGGATTTAACATGAAACAGCAACATGTGATTTTGATGAGGGTGACTTGATGAGGGTGTTTTTAATTCAGTATTAGGGGCTTCCTTGCAGAGGCAAACAAAGCTGCTATTAGACATTCATGACATTTATCTATGAACACTGTGTCTCGTAGGAAAATGAGTTTTCTCCCCTTTTCGTCTGTCTGCTAATTATTGAAAACAAGATTTGCTTCTGATTAAGGCAGCGGATCGTTGCGTAGACACACACACAAAACACCTGAGGTGATGGTGCTGGGGGAAGGAGAAAGATGTGGGAGAAGGGGGTGGGTCGTCTATCCTTAAGCCTGTTTAGAAACAGATGCATGTTTCACATCAGCTGTTCTATCAAGGGGGATTAAATCAAATCAGAAAAGTATGGGTGGTTTTCTGTGAAAGATATGCTTTTAAGTCATAGACTCATTCACTCACATCCATCACAATGACAATGTCCATGTGCCCTGATAGTCTTTGAGTGACTGTTGGAGTCAGTGATGTTGGAAAATTGCTAACAGTGTGTCTCAACTGGATGCAATTGTTGATGCTAATCATGCATGAAGCTCTTTTTCTGCTTACCATGTAAATCAACAAACATTAGCCAGGCGTATACTTGTGCATAAACAAACACTACTCGAGAGGAGTAATGCTATGATCTTTGGTCAATCTATGTGCCAAGCTGTCATATCAACTGTTGTGACCAATGAACCCTATGCCTTTTTGTTTTACATAAAATCAGCATTTTCGCTTCATTCTAGCAAATGTAAATATTCTTGATTTTCTTTAGCATTCACCTGAAAAACATTGTTGACCTTTCCCTTTTGCTCATTTTCAGCTGTCTCCTATGGATCTTGTGGATACTGAGTCTTCAGAGTTCTGCTGGATTTGGAGATGAATCAGACGGAGATTAATGGAAAAGGGATGAAATATTGCTCCCTAATAGAAAGTACGACAAATATTGTTTGTGGAAAAAAACGACGACAGATTATTAAAAATCTATTTGAAAGGTCAGGAGAGACGATGTTTAGTATCGCAGTGATATCTCCATCTGTGGTTTAAAGTCCAAAAAATTATTACCACATGTCTTAACCATATGTTCCCTGTGTGGCTGTCAGCCACACAGCTGTGTAAAGTGTAATCAGGCTTCACATGTGTATTTACCTGTTACAGCATGGTGCCTAAATGTGAATTTCCACCTAAAAGGACATACCCAAATGTAACTGCAAACAGTTCAGGACCTGAGCTGCCTTTCCAGCATTACCAGCAGTCTCTGCCTTGTGTCAGTTGGATTGTGTTTTTGCCTTTGTATACGGATGCTGACTCTTCCGTCTGTGTGGCTTCCAAGTAAAATGAAATAACGGCATCAGTACATTTACATTACATTTTAGTCATTTAGCAGACGCTCTTATCCAGAGCGACTTACAGTAAGTACAGGGACATTCCCCCAAGGCAAGTAGGGTGAAGTGTCTTGCCCAAGGACACAGCGTCAGTTTGCATGACCGGGAATCGAACTGGCAACCTTTGGATTACTAGCCCGACTCCCTCACCGATCAGCCACCTGACTCCCAATAATAGAGGGATTTGATGTAGGTTGGCCTGAAGACCCTCTGGCCTTTGGCCCTTCTGTCATAAACATCTTCTTGTCCCAGGAGGGGTGAAGTAATTGCACATTTTGTAGATACAGCACCTCCTGACCAAGTGCCCACTTAAATATTTATATTTCTCCCTGGCTATCCGCCTCAGTGGCAAGTATCTCACAGCTATATTGAAGTCTGATGCACAGGGCTTAAGAAATCTTCCCTTCCTTCCTCCGTTTGGTTGAAAAAGGATAATTACTTATGTATTGTATGTTAATACAGAAAAAAAAACACATAGATTAGATGTAAAGGTCAAATGTTGTTTTATTGTGTTTGTGTATTGCTGAGAATGTGGTTGTGACAATGTTGGAAGGTAACTCCACAGCTTGAGGTAGATGCAATGTGTGACTGCACACACCAGAACTTAAGTGGTAATTGATCTCGTTGCTGTCTATTCTCGGTTTCACAGCAATATTTCTCCAACAAGGGCTACAATACAAAAGCTTGATCAACATGCTGAATCATTACATGCCATACTCTTGCTGAGTCATCAATCATATCGGATAGGAAACCGAAGAGGCTTTTTTTTCTTTTGTCCCCAACAGCATATACTCATATTTAAATGTTCAATGTCTTTGTTTTCACTCACTAAAATTCCACTACATGTGCCTTTCTGTTTTGAACACTCGATGCAGAAGCGAGGCCTTTAACTTTTCACCTACAACTTATTCCACATGGAGAAAAACAGACACAAGAAACAATTACATTTGTGAATGATTGAGTAGAGGAGTGCTTTGTCTTCACTGCTGTATCTATGGGAAATATTGTGCAGCCCTTTTATATTCAGACTTTTAGGGACTATGAATAATGCATTTCCCATTCACCTTCATCCAGGTTGTGGCACATAAGCATTAGGATGTGATAAGATAAATGAAGAGGTTAGAAATGGGAAGCACTTGGTTCTTTGACTGGTTGCATTTTGTCAAATTGAGACATATTCTGTAAAACCTGCACATATACTTTTATGAATAGTTGTAAATAAGTAACAATTTGCCATCAAAACATCCGTTGTTAAGAATTAAGAAGTTCTTCTCTACTTTACTGACTCGCTTTTATGGGATACTGTATGGAACTATAAGTACAGAACATAAATGACGACAGGAAGGCAGACAAAGAGAAGTGGAGTAAAGAAAGCAAGAAATTGACAGAGACAGGGAGCTTGAGAACTATTAGACAGACAGAGCAAGAGCAAGAGATGGAGGAAGGTGAATGGAGCAGGGAGAGAAAGAGATAACAGGAAGAATAGTGGTACCTCAGCGTTTATCTGAAACAGGTCACAAATTACCCATCACTCAGTGGACCCGACACAGCACCTTACGTCACCTGATCCATCTGGTCCTCGGAGGGAAACGGATCACACAACACCAGCCGTTTATCTCAGATGCTGTTCAAGTACACCACAGTGTTTGTTAAACACATTATCACAGGCTGTAATATTATATCACAGCAAACAATGTCAACGCAGTCGTCTGTGGTGTTATTTCCTACCATGCACCAGCAGCATGGCTCATGCCTTTATTCCAGAAAACAATAGGCAAGATAAGGAGAAACACACTAAGCCAGATGTTTTATTCCGAGGTGTGTTCGGGAGGCTGGATCTCTCGTCTCTTGGTGCTGAGCTAAGCTGTTTGGAGACAAGCATCCTGGGAGCTGCCACCTCGCTGAGCTGCAGATGAAATCAGGTGTTCCTCACAGAAGGATGCTCAATTTAACCAGGAGCAGACCTTTAACAACGCTCAGCAAAAAGTTTGTTTCAGAACCAAAATACTAGTCCTCCCTGTAATAATATTTGTCGATAAATGCTTCACTTTCTTGGGAAATTAAGCAATTTTTTGCAATTTTCTTTTTGTGCACCCTTGGCAGAATTTTCTCCAAACTGAATTATGGAGCAATTTGCTTTGTCTTTGATGTGATAAATATGAAGCCCTGCTGAAAAGAATGCAGACTGCAGGGAGAGTGGGAACGCCAACCCAGGCTGTTAACGTGGGGATGTTGCCACCGCTGCCTAAAAACACTGATGTGGGCCTGGAGCTGCTGTGCTTCTCTGGTTCAAAAATGCTTAGTTCATAGTCCGGAGGAGTCTCATCTGGGCCGATTATACCGCTGTGGATAGAAATCTGATGACTATTCAGGAGACGAGAAGGATGCTGACTGGTACTGTACTTTCAGACAGAGGACAGTAAAATAGAGTGGAGTGAGGGAGAGAGAGAAAGAGAGAGCGAA
This sequence comes from Osmerus mordax, assembly GCF_038355195.1. Lineage (NCBI taxonomy): Eukaryota > Metazoa > Chordata > Actinopteri > Osmeriformes > Osmeridae > Osmerus > Osmerus mordax. The sequence continues at coordinate 13,571,118 of NC_090064.1, forward strand.
AGAGAGAGAGAGAGAGAGAGAGAGAGAGAGAGAGAGAGAGAGAGAGAGAGAGAGAGAGAGAGAGAGAGAGAGAGCTGTAGGGGGTCTCGTACCCATTATGACGAGGGGGGCTGGTATTAAGAACATTTATCTGAAGTAATGCTTCTAACCATATAATGTGATTAAGTTGAAAATGTGTTCTTCCCCCATTTGCAACTCACTTATTCCAGCACACTCATTAGTTTTTCTGTTATCTCACCCTTCTGCATTTTTTTAAATTATTTTAGTTTTCTTTGTTTAGTTCTGTGTGGAAAATCTGTGGAAAGTATGTTGTTAAGATCAAATCGATAGCGTAGCAACATTGAAGAATTCCTTGGAATGGGTGACACAGCTTGGCAGTCGTCTGGAATTAGATTAGGGGTGCTGGGGAGAGAGGCCGAGATGATGAACAGTATCAATCATTCTGAGCTTCCTCTCGTGTGAAGTTATTTGTGGGAGTCGACAAAATCGGCAATAATGAAAGTTCACTTGTTTTCACCACTGAGGGTTTGTGGGTAAATTGGGGTTCCTCCACAGTAGCTGGTTACAAATAGATGAGTCTCAACAGCAGCAGAAGAAGAAAGAGAAACTAAGAGGTGTGAGGAACGCTCTGCGTGCTTGGTCAATACTCGATCATAGCAGCAGTTGTCAGGTTGTACAGGGTTACACCGAGGGTTATTACTGTGCTTATCTCAGGGAGTCCTAAACACACGTCTGCTGACTGTACACACAGCCTGCTGTGGCAGATCTGATGTATTACCTGAATTTAACAGAGCCAGAGCTCCTCTTAAGAGTTTTTGTCTGCTCTTGGTCTCAACACCCCCTTGTCACATGACCAGCTTGTAATTGCCTCACTGGACCCAAAGCAGAGAGCAGCCTCCTCTTTCTCTCTCTGTCCTCCCTCTCTTTTTCTGCTCAAGAGTGATCATCCTATCTCGCCTGAAAAGATCTGATAACATTACAGGAGAATTGCCCTCACTGTTGTCTCAGCCTCAAAGACAGTGAGGTGATGAGAGAGGTGCTAAGTGAGATTGATTGAACCCAGGTGGTCAGGAGTCTTGGTGTGTCAGAGGCATTTAGGCATGGATTGACTCATAAACTGCCAATCCGATGGATGGAGGTACAGCCGAGATCTGAGGGGGTGTGTCTGGGGAGGGGCAGAATGTTGTAGCTCTCTTGCTCCACCCTGAGGGGAAGGTATGGACTGCTGGTTGATGGCAGAGTTGCTGGAACAGGCCTGGTGACATCATGACTTGAATTTACCCGGGTGGACTAAGAAAAACGTAGAGAAAGTGCTTTCTGCACTTCTCATGTTAGTCATCAATTTTCTTCTCTAGAAAACACTCTTCTGTTATTAAATAGTTCAGCAGCATGAAAGCTAAAATATGTAATTTGGATTTTGAAAAATCACAACAAACTTGTCTGCATATTGCACAGACCTATGATCCGGGTGGTTCCAACATAATGAAACAACTTCTACAATCCACATCTTCACGAGGCTCAGTAGGAGGAAAAAGGTCTAGATAATTTGCATAATATTTCCATAATACATACATTATTTCATGTAATTGCGTAGCCACACCACTCAGCTCTCCGATGCCAGTAGGGGAATCACAAAACCACTGGTTATTCATCACAATTGTGCCATGTGTTACATAACAGGTTACAGTTACTCCATCCTGGTCCCTGAAAATGAGAGGATTTGCATATTGTTGGAGTCTACTGTACCTTAGAAACCCCTGCCCTCTCCCTTCACAGTGACATTCCCACTAATAACCAGGTTTATTTGAATATCTAGAGACAAAGAGAAATGTGATCATTTCATTATTCAACCGTTCTTTAATGTTATTACAATAATGATCTGATCTGTTTTCATACCATTAATCACTAGGCTCTGCCATCTTTAATACTTTATTTCAATAGTCTCTACAAAGCAAAACACACAAACTCATCTGTTTTGAAAGTGAAACAGGGTGAACCAAAAAAAGGACTTAAATACTGACACTGTTTGTTCAATGTGGCAACCACCATGATGGAGGGGCTTCCTTACACGGGCACCGTGGGGGGCGGAGGTTGGTGACAGAAAAGAAGGAGGGTAGAGACTGGAGGAGGAGAGAAGGGGAGGGAGAGAGGAAGGGTGAAAGAGAGAGAGAGAGGGGACAGAGAAAGGGAGATATGGTATGAGAGGCACCCGCTCTGACAGGCGTGTGCATGTGGGCACTAGTGGCTGATTTCACCCCTTTCAGCAGAGGGTGAGGCTGTGCTGATAATGATGCCACATCTATGCAGCAGAAGCAGCCGTTTGGCAGAGTCTGGATGACTTACTGCACAGTCACTGCTACTGTATGGATAGAAAAATTGAATAAACACAGACAGACAGACAGACAGACAGGCAGACAGGCAGACATACAGGCAGGCAGGAAGGAAGGAAGGAAGGAAGGAAGGAAGGAAGGAAGGCAGGCAGGCAGGCAGGCAGGCAGGCAGGCCTGGTACAAGGTACAGAATGGGGGTTAGTGGAAGTGCAAGAGAAACTTGGTCTATATATATATATATATATATATATATATATATATATATATATATATATATATATATATATATATATATATATATATATCCATGTTTCCATAATTTTGCAACTATATCCTTTTTTTTTTTACATCAATCACAAATAAATAACAGAGACAAATAATACAATAAAAATAACTGGGCACAGTGTTCAGTATATTGGAAAGGTCCTGGAAGATTATTTAGTTTGATAATTACAAGTGTGTGCACAGACATTCGATAGGCTATGTTTTGGTGTTTATGTGTGTGTGTATGGAATTGTGCGCTTTTGCGGTGTGCATTTGCTTGTGAGCATGTGTTTCGCTTGTGGGTTTTAGATGTGAAAAGGGGGGGCCTGGCAGAGCTCAAAGACACTTGAGGAGAGCGAGGGAAGTCTGGGGAGCGGGGCTGACGCACGCTCAAGCTCCATGAGTGGGGGGGACTAGCTTGCAGATGGGCACAGTGGGGAGTGTGTGTGAGAGGTGGGATAGCGAAGAGATCTGTGAGGCACGACTCAAGCACTCCACCAAAGTAAGAGGCCCTCATCAGCTCCCATCCCACCTCGCCATATGCAAATGAGCTCCCCAGAGCGTGTGCAGACGCATCGGGCTGTCATCACATGCGGAGTAGAGGTGTCATAATATTTCACCCTGTGAGCTATTGTTGATGAGAACAATTATCTGGGAAAGAACAAATAGCCCAGTGTTTATTCACATATTCTTTACCAGACACTGGGTCATTTCCGGCTCTCTAGGAATCTTGTAGCTGTGCATCGACACAGTTACAGGTTCAAAAGAGGTACCAAACGATGGGATGCCTACAGTGTCAATCCAAATAAACCAAAATGTGTGTGTGTGTATTGTAGGTATGTATGAGTTCTGAACGTGTATGCATTTGAGTATTTTTGTTGTGTGCATTTCTTTGTGTGCAATGTACTGTATTTGTTTTCTTGTGAGTGTGTCTGTTTATCTGCGCGCACTATATATTTGAGATTCCAACAAGTTCGAATACCAGAGAACTGTTGTCCTCTGACATGACTAGCCTTTCTTCCTTGGTGCTCGAGCCAGGGCAGGAACACATCCAGACTGAGGTTTCTCTAATGTGAATGACATCTGTCTGTTTTCTTCCTTTGGAGATACAAACGAAGAGCTTAGGGCAAGGTCTTCATCCATTCTGCTAGTAATAGTAAGAGACAGCAAGGTGATCTTGGCACGATGCTTAAAATCTGTTCCAGGAATATGCCTCAACAATGACGTAGAGTGAGGCATTCAGACAGCACAAAGCCAAACCGTGTACACGCTCATAAATGGAACATAGTGGAATCTTCATTGTGTTTTATTTGTATGCAATCTGACACAGGGGAAACGTTTCAGAAGTCCGTGTTTAATGGGACAAGCATAAATAAATGAAGAAAAGGGTTTAGAAAATCCCAGACGCAGTCCCTTTGACAAACGTGTCCCAAACCTAATCCTTCACCTTCTACCCGTCCCCTCAAGCCCCATCAGCCATCACCAACCCTCTCCGAAAGATCTGTCATGTCTGTGAACTGTGTTACCGTGCATACCAGAATGCATATTCTCTGATGTCAAACATACAAGCAGCCTTGCAGTCCCTGGCACAGAGGAGCATGTGAACTGTGTTCTCGTACGGCCCGTCCTCGTTCCCCGGGCTGCCCAGACGAACACGGCAGAGCCTCCAAAGCCACCACGGCCGCTATCAAACGCAATGCACAGAGGAGGGAGAGGCAGCATCGCTAATTGAAAGCCAAACACTGGCAGTCCTTTGGGACGGTCCCTTTTGTACACGGAGCGTGCAAAGTGCTCTGTATTTACAGGAAAAATCTGATTCTACAAACAACATGGAGCCCCCTTGAATGCTACTGGAGCCTCCTTGTGAGTAAGGGGCGTGTTGGTGAATGCGGGAGGAACAGCTTGGTGTCTCCCCGAGGAATGGACCCGCCGACTATCTGCAGCTGGTGCTAAGAATTGTCATTTCTAAATATTCACATATTTAATCAGCTGAAAGTACTCTTATGACAAACACACACTCTCAGCCACAGACTCCACATGGGCTGGGAGAGAAGATGAGCTGGAGGGCTTGTGGAGTAAATGTTGATGCTTGTGCTGTTTTTGGTTTCATTCTGTGACACATTATTAAAGCACTGCTCATTGTAAGAAAATTGAATCATCAGAAAATATGAGTGTAATGTGTTCTACAGTGGCAGTGCATTAAAGTGTGCATTTGTGCAGCAGCATTAAAGTGTGTGTAGCTCTTTATATCCTCACACTCCAGCCATCATAAGTGTGTTTAATCTAAATGAGAACTCTATGTGAAACTACACTAGATAATAGATAATTTACATAATTGGCATTGAATGATTTGGCTCCAATAATATCTGTTATTTGACACAAAAACATTGGGATCTTTTTCTTTAAGTGTCAAATTAAATATAACATTGTTATTTTTCCCAGTTCGGTTTCAAATCATTGTTAATTCTTTTTTTTCTTTTTTATTATTCTTTCATTTCTTTGGTTCAGTTGCCACAGAAAGGTGATTGTTTGGCATTGGGGAATGACCTTGATTGCTCTTTCATGTCTTTGTAGAAAATACACCAAACTGTGACCATGTGTTTTCATGCAGACATACTTTGCTTATTTGAATACCTGACATGCTGTGATCTCAAATAGAAAACGCAGATTATATTGCCTACAGGCAACATTTTCATATTCAGCATAACCAAGCAGAACACATGTGACAATACCTGCTCAATTAACAATACATGTTGACCTCATTGCTATAGTACAAGAATCACCCACATGTGACAGCTAGACTAAAACACTGCAATTGGTATGTATTCTGCATCACACCCTGGGGACCAGATTGTGTGAACTATGATATGAAACTGGGTAACATTTCGATGCTGCAGAGAGATACAGAGGCAGCGTCAATTAGCCTGGCGTGTTGCTTTAACCTGTCACCGGGATATCTAAGATCCTTTTATCATGGTGCACACTGTGGAGTGGGAAAGGCATCATCTTTAATCATGGCTTGTGTTTTTTCTTTTTCTTTTTTTGCTTGGGTAAAAATATGTCCCCCCGCCATACACAGTCCCCAGACAGGCATGTTGTTTACTGCAGATTAACAAAGGGAAAGGAAGTCAAGACTCTGACACCAGGTATATACGTAAACGAGGAGCCACAGTACCCAAACTAAACTACTCCAGCAGAATTCTATTTGTAGTCTGGAGAAAGGATAGAGGGAGGAAAGAAACTAAAAGATGGAGAGAAAGAGAGAGAAAGAGAAAGAGAGAGGGAGAGATTTGGGGGACATTTTCCAACTGACATCATTTTGAGTTCATGATGTATTAGTAAATTCAAGATTTACATCTTTTGTCACATTTCTTTTTAAAAACACAACCAATCTCCAAAATCAAAACCTGACCAAGCCCAGGTGATTGGAGTCAAGGCAACCCCACTGACAGCAGCACAGTAGCATGTGTGTGTTACACGGGACAGCAGTATCTCAGAGAGGTTGACTTAGATTTGCTACCCACCTAAGTGTGACCACGCATATGTCATACACACTCACACATAGACACATAAGAACGCACCGGGCAACTCTGGTATCTGCAAATATGTTTTGAAGAATGAACAATCACCCAATGGGGAATGTCAAATCAACAAGGACACGTTGAAAGTCACATCTCGAGCATCAGTGCTTGTTGCTTCACTTTTAGATTCAACAACCTTCTGAAAATATCTTCCTACAGGGCAGGTGACTGCCAGAAAATCTAACAGGTTCAAGTGGTTCACCAGCTAGTTCTGTATCATCAGAAACACTTCTGGTAATCTCCACATGGTACTTGCTGAGTGTGGTTGCACAGGTCAGGGTAGTATCATAAACATGGAATAATAAGCGACGGATGCATTTTTCTGCAATGCTAGTTGCAGAACATCACATAAGACTGTTTGTCCCAAATCTGTTCTAAGTGAAGAACGATTTCCAGTTGTGTTGTGTGTATTCAAAAAATTATTATGTGGTAACTTTTTCTGGACAAGCTTTATGGTGTCTATATAATCAGGTCACTATGTAGTATTTGCAATACCGAGGCCAAGAGCAGGCCTTTTAATATGGGTATTGATTTACTGCATCCTGGCCAGTGATCCTACCCCTTTCATTGGGTATCTGGTTACAGTCGACACCTGGATGAATGACAGCCCTGTTTCGCACTTCATTGTGGTTCCTTCAGAGTCCCTTTTAGGTAAGGATCAGCATACATGGCACATTCTAAAACAAATTACATATATTCAACATCTCATTGTAAAATATGTCATTATCAGAAGGGAATCTTAAACAAGACAATATTTACATTTTAGGCCTAAATGAGAATGTATACTTGATTGACATTTTGTTTGAGGAATAAATTAATATTTTCGTAATGTTCCACAATACCAAATGTGACAACTGACTGATGCTGACACGTGATTTTATATTTCTAATTCTGAATAGCAGGGAATATTACCCGGGAGCACTTATACAGAAAAAAGCCACCTACCTGTACAGATGAAAGGATACTTCCAGTTTTCTCTTGAGTGACAAGTACTGGGCAGGCGAGCACAGGCTTTATTATATTTCAAAAGGAGCCAAATCAATTGAGATAATATTCTTACATTTTGTGGTTTTTGTAGCTAATATGCACATTATCTACATTACTGGGAACATTTCCTTTAAAATTATAAAGAGAATTGACAGTAATAGTTCATAATAATCATCTTTTAACACTACTTCTCAAAGTCTAGTGAAGTACAAATACTTGATAGGCTGCTGAAATGTAACTAGAACTAGCTGGAACTAGCATAAATGTCACATTTTATTAGTGTCACACTACAGGGACAAACTCATTCATAGAGACACAAACCCGTAGACTAATTCAATGGTACCCTTTCAATGAAACAACCATTTATTTTTTCTCTCCTCTCTCTCTCTCTCTCTCTCTCTCTCTCTCTCTCTCTCTCTCTCTCTCTCTCTCTCTCTCTCTCTCTCTCTCTCTCTCTCTCTCTCTCTCTCTCTCTCTCTCTCTCTCTCCTCTCTCCTTCTCCATGTCTCTCATCCTATAAATGAACTCAGCTCAGTAAAGACAATAGTATTTTCTATATATATTTTCACTTTTATTTTATTCCTATTTAGTTTTAAATACCACCCACGTGTGCTCCAGATCTCTCCTGTTGAGACGCCGACTCCCCAATGCTGAGGCTGACAGTTCTTTAGCTTTATGATTCATAGATCCAAACACTGCACATTGTGCATATTTTGTGTTCTAAAAGCGGGTTTGTAGACAGACAGGCTGACAGAGAGTTTAAGTATCCCAGCTTACTTTGTAAAACCTTGGAAGAGCTGTTGAAATGTTATACAGATGGCAAATCAAATATGTGCTGTTTTGAAATCCCTAGATCTAGCTGTAACAAAATATTGAACACTTATAGAATAGTAATGTTGCTGGTTGGCTCAATCCATTAGAGAGGGGCTGGTCTTGAGGAAACCAAGGTGTATCTAAATGAGTGTGCTCTCTATAGAAGGAGTCGTTAATTTAAGTTATTCCTTGTTCATCCCTATACTGTAACTGTCAAGCAGAGATGATTTACTCTTACAGTCTCAGATTGAGAGAACCACAGGGCTTGTTAGGGAATACGATCATTTTTAATCCAGTTGGGTATGGCTACATTTTGTCCATAGGTCCATGATGATTATTTGAACACGTAAAGGTTTGAACTGATTCTCCCCCTGCTTCTTTAATGCCATGTTTGCACGTCCATCTTGTGTCTTTGTCATCTTTTCCCTGTTGCTCACCAAACTGTTTTCAATGTTTTGAAATATAGTTTTCCATCAGAAAACATTTCCTCTGAACAATATAACAATTCACTTGTATAGCCAGGTTCAGAATCACTTGCTGAACAAGGACATCTAGGGGCATGTCAATGCACTGCAGCAAAGTAAGTTCACTGTGGCAAACATCTACTATACTACAGTAATTGGAAAAGAACATGTCTTTGTCTTAGATTTAGTCACAATCAATGGGTATTTCTAGAGAGCCAAGTGAGGGAAATAATGGTCATAGAATGCTTGGGTTCAGCACATTCACAGTATTTAAGTGAATTTCAATGACCCCCCAACAGATTGGATGTACTCAATTCAGAAAAATGTACTTTCCAAAATACAGGGGCATTGATTCTGATTTAAAAGATGACTTTGACCTTCAAAACTAAGAATGTTAGTGGAGACCAGTATCTAAAGACAGCACAGGTGATTACATGCCTTTAAAAGTAGAGCCTCCATCAAACTTTTTCAAGAAAATGCCCCAGTGTTTCACATAAAAACTCACAACCACACTCAACTTTGATCAGTTTAGCTCCCTCTCTCTTACATCATTGTGTTGAAGATCTGGCATGTGACTTGTCTCAAATCAAACATCTGGATAAATGTTTGTCTGTGCTATTAGAGCACCATAATTCACAAAGACCTCCTACTCCTTGATTTAATTATTAGTTTCTTTTCTTTTTCCTCCTTGTATTTTAAGCTGACGTTAAACCATCCATGTATTTCCAGCTCCTGACAGTTTTAGAAATGAATAAATAAAGCAACACATTCTTTTATCCAAGTGCATCCCTGCAGATCTGTGCTACGACAGCTGTGGATATTTAACCGTTATCCTCAAACGGAATTATTTCAGTTCTGCTTTAGTCTGCTCCCAATCTTCATTACTATTGCATGGCCCACGGTCATTTTTACTCATCAAGACTGTGCTGCATTATTTACTAACTGGAAACAATTGCAGGGTGACTGTAATACACGACTGGAGACACTATCAAGACCACCAACTCTGAATAATAGATGAATGTACGTCATTAACAGTACTGTCCCTCATTAGCCATCTTGCATGAATTTAGGGGCCTTCCATTGTGTCAATCCTGTATGCATTTAAGAAGAAGGGAGATGGACATATTTAGGACAACCTGCTCTGCCAGGCTCCCCTGTTCTGGAGATGTTTGGTGAAAGAACAGCGCTCCTAGGCCTCCGAGTTCCCTCGGAGTGGAGAATCTAGACCAGACAGTCTGTGTGACTGAATAGGGGTTGGAGGTTCAAAGAGGCAGAGACAGAGGAGTGACTCAATAGCTGTGTCAATCAGATGGACGTCTACAGAACAAAGTCAACGTTAGCTGACTTAACAGGTATCAGTAGAAGTAGAACTAACTGGAAAGGGAGGAGTCCGGGGTTAGTGGGCAGCTGTTGTCAGAAAACTGGGATTTAGTTCTTTGAGAAATGTAAACTTAGTATTAAGTATAAAGCTATACCAGATTCTGCTTAAGAATTTCCTTACCATGATCATCCTAGAATAACACTGGGTTTTACTGAGTTGTTTATCAATGTAACCAGCTGACCAACTGACCATTAACATTAATTATATAGATATAAAGCTGGTTAAATAAATGTACATTCATACAGCAAACTGTGAACCTGTCTCCTAATTCCTTAGCTCTGGTTTCACCATTAATGCTGGCTACTAGTAGTGTCCCCTCCAGGCCCACTTTCAAGCCTACTACCCACATGTGCTCACTCTAATATCCATCAAGGTTAGAGATGGGTCCACTCCTTAGATCTTCCCCATCAGAGTGAAACTCCGCTGTGTGCAGAAAAAACATACAGAACATCCCATCCCAATGATTAGCTAATGACACCATATCTGCAGTGAATTATTTTTGGATCATGTGCCGTAGCCTCGTGTTGAATGACCGTGTTCGTGACATTCCATGAAATAGACAGGATCCTTTTTTCCTGCTTTTTTATTTCTAGGCATCAGTTGAACAATACTGTTCTTGAATCTCAAAACTTTAATTGCACTTGAAAAGGGCAGAAGATCTGGCAGAGCAAGAGGAGGATACAAGAAACAAGAAATCTTGTATCCCAACAGCTCTTAATCAGACGTCTAAACACCATTTAGGACTAAATCATGTTGGGATCAAGCATAAAGTACTGTATTCCCCCTGCAGACTGTGAGCCTTCCAACATCATGCAGTGCTCTCTAGATGTTTATGAAAGGAACGCCAGTATGCCAAGAATGCCTTTTGGGAAATTGTGACTCACCAACTCCAGCATTGCAGGCATTTTGGGAAGCATTCAAAAAAATATTTAGTTTTGAATAAACGTCTGAACCAGAGCAGAGGAGAGAGTCTGGAAAGGAGGGCCCCTCAGTCTTAAATCAAATTACTTTCTAACAAATCTGATCAGTCAGTTAAGACATAAACACACACTTAGCCATTTAAGTGTTCACATGGAGCCCCAACATATGGTGTCGCTGACAATATAATCAAGGTGTAAAACGGTTGGTTCTTCTGGTGGATAATTGTCAGCAAAACCTGTCAACTGTGAGTTCTGTCGGTTGGAATGCTAACAAGCTAGTCAGAATCTCAGGACCCTAAGGGTTGACAATCACTAGTAAGATGGGGGCTGGTGTTGAGTGGGGTTTGTGTGCATGCTATTGTAAAGAAGGAATAGAATAGATGGTCAGTGTAAAATGTGTGAAATGCAATGATGGCTAATGTAAACATTTGTCAAGTAAAATATCCATATCAAGCTGTTGATTTGATAAAGTGTAATATTCCTTTAGATTGCCTTGTGTTCATTAGCCACATTGGCCTGAGCTGTTGCGCTGAGGAATTTTAAGGCCTGTGTGAAGTAAACAATGACAGGCTCAATACTTTAAAAGCAAAGAAGAAAGCACAATTTAAGGCAGATTAAATTCCTTAATAAGCATTCACTTGTACAGTAGATGCATTTGTTACTCTGAAAGAGAATTAATCAAGACAGATGAGGTCAAACATATTGACATTCCTTGATGTTTCCTCTCCTTCCCTGGAGAGACGGAGTGGCGCGATGTGATTTTATTTTCGATTTTATTTCATGATTCATGTCCGCGGGTGATGTGAGGCAGACCAATTAGCATATCTCTCAGAGATGTGTGCATATCAAATCAAACCACCCTGAAGCGGTGACTTGCAGAGAGAAAGGCAGAGTGGCTTCACTCGGTAGAAGATCGTAATGATGAATACTCATTCTCCTTATGATGCGCCTTTCGTGTCGGGGCAAATAATAGCACTGGAGTCATTACCAGGCTTCTACTTGCAAATGAATGCACCACAGGCATATACTGGCATCCATATGGCGTGAGCCTAGCTATAAGTGGCAGAGCCCTTTCACAGCCACAGCAGCAACAGACTGGGACGCAGCTTGATTCATGCAGAGCATGTCACTATGATGGCTGTGTAGGAGGTGGGTTCTTCAGGTGCTCCGACTCAATTCAGAGACCCCTTGATCCTCTCATGCCAGAGGTTGGCAGCAGAGAAGCAAAGTAGAATTGCCGCACAGCAGAAAAGCAACGCAGTGTTTCTTGAGCGTGCACAGGAAGCGTAACTTGCTACGGTACAGTAGTTTATCTTGGTTGGGAGGGAGGAGCTACACAGAATGAAGCCTGGATAAATGTGAAGGTAAGCCGGCTCCGAGGACTGGAGCGATGTTCGCTGGAAGGAGTGCTGTTGGTTAATTGCCATGTGACATCTTGACTGTGGGAGTGGCAATGGCCTCTGAGATGGCAGTAGTTCAAAGTGTGAAGGATGAGGGGGAAATTCAATCACAAAGCAACGGTACTTTGGCTCACTATTAAAAAAACAGATTGGCGGCAGACATGTCATTAATTATAAATTTTTCCATTTTCCAAATTAGAGTGAAATCTTGTGCTGATGCATTTTTGCAAAATATCAAGCTGGCAGTAGAGCAATGCATTTGTAGCCTAATACTCACTGCTACAACCTGCAAAAGAACACAGAAACCATGATTCTACATAACCAACAGTCAAATAAAATGGATGACTGAACATACTATGTGGTAACTGTTGATTCATGTTCCCGAACTAGCAAACACCTGTAGTGTGTAATGTGTCCTGGGAGTTCAAGTTTGTGCTGGAAGCCAGGGAGCAAAACTGAGGAGGCATGCCAGCTATAGTCCCAGAGCAGCTCTGACAGAGACCTAAGGGAGGACTCCCCCCCTTCAAACACCACACACTAACACCTGTTCTCGTTTCATCTCCCCGTCCTTACCGTGCCACTTGGACCGTCAGTGAAGGGCAGGTAGCAAGGTGCTCCTTGAGGAATGGAAGCAAGGCTTGTGTTCAAAACACTTTCCATCCATTTCCTGATGGCCGCCACCTGTTCTTCCTCCCGCGTGAGGGATGGGAAGGTTGCTAAGGGGAGGAGAAAGCGTTGTCACTGTCACTGGGCGGGGTAGGTGGGTGTGTGGTGTGTGTGTGTGAGGATGGCAGAGCAGTGTCTCTTTTACCTGGCTGCCCCAGGGTTCCAGATGTCACTCCTTTTAATGGTGCAATTATGGCTGTTCCATGACTCCCCTTGGCCTTCATCCTGCCCCTTATGTTAATCACAAATGCCAACACGCTCACACACTCCCTCGATTAAGCACATCCAAACCACACACGTGCACACCATTCTACAAACATACCACCTTGTACTGTGGCCTTGTGCAGGAGTGCGTACTCCTATGCCATGCTAAATATAACCAGACAAATAGTGCTCAAGGCTACTAACTAGCTACATGGAGCAGTGGTTGCATGACTAATGCTCTCCACAACAAACGTGTGCATTTCATTACTGTAATGAAAACACGATCTCTCCACCACTTTCTCTTGTCACAAATTTTTAAGAGGTGGAGACAACAGTGGCCAAATTAAGCTCCAAACTGTTTTATCTGTTTACCTCATTTTCTCCAAAGAGATAGTGCCAGATGGCACCATCGTGTACTGGAAGTTAACAATGTCCACTGCCAGGTACTGTAACAGTCTTTTCACAGAGCAGGTGCAGTAGGTAGATAAATATGCTGTGTACTGAATAATATGGCCACAATTAGGACCACTTTGTTCCAACAGGGTAGTGTCTGGAGGAGCAGCAATTACTTCTAAAATGTATTAATTCCAGATGTATACTTAAGTAAATCAATAAAATAATGACACAATTGAACCAGCTGAACTCACCACTGTGTAGAGTGATCACAGCCCTTGTCAAGTCAAATGAGTCCTTCAACGGAAGGGGAACTTGGTAATTATGGACACAGTCTCTACTCTAACAGGGCTAATTGAAGTTCAGAGATAGCTAATGCATGATAGATGTGGAAGGAGATGGTCTCAGTGGTGTATGGGCCTGCTGGCATGAGATCACAAGCACCAATGGGGCTGAACCTTTCACTCAGAGCTGAGAGACATCTGTTGCCAGCAGGTAACCGCAGCTTTATCATTACAAGCCAGACCCACCAATGCTTTCCTGGCATGTCGATTTAAAAGGTTATATATGTTCACCCACTAATTCAAGCTATCCTCATCATCCTTGTTTGCTAGTGACAAATGGGTGCGCCATGCAGTGCAGCAGATGGCAGGTCTAGATCATCAATCCGGGCACCCAAAAGTTTGATGGATTGGTCCTCTGAAGTCAGCAGTCTTTAACTAAAAATCGCACAAAGAAATTAGCTTTAAAATGAGAACCCCATTGCAAACAGTGACGTGTACTAGGACTATTGAGGAGTAATACTCACACAAAGGACCCACAGTAACGGGTCACGACTCAAGCTCTCCTTTTCTGTTTCGGCTGATCTATAAGCAGTTCTTGTTTTATTAACATTTCGATCAATTGTAGTAAATATGTGGGTAAGCAAATTAACCATGGAGATAAAACTCTCAAGCTGTTCTCTTGATGGTATTTTTGCTAGAAAGGCAACAGGAATATCAATGATTGCTGCTGCCAAATTACAATGTTCCCTCAAAGCAAACTGTTCCTAAATCATAGTTTTAAGGCCTAGCCTCAATCAATATTGTAGGTATTCAGAGCACGAAAAGTGAATGTTCCTGGCATAGACATGAGCATCTCACAGATACCCCTGAAAAAAAGAAATGCTGTTTCATATCATGGCAAGTTGCACTACAGAAGGTTGTACCAGCAGAGCAAATATAAGTTATTCCAAAATCCCAAATAAATATATATTTTTAAAGCTACAGAAAAAAGAAGCCAAAAAGGCTGCGATGAGCCCTTTCATGATGGAGGCATCTCACTATGACATGCGACCACCAGTGTGTGCTATGAATAAATCATCAGGAGCCGAGCGAAGAGTAAACAGTTGTGTATCTTCACCTCAGATGCCTGGAGAGGGCTGTCAGACACCACAGTTAACAAGGCTCACCTCCTCATCATGATGCAGACGGTGTAAAAGGAGATCTGAGGTCCAGGCCTGACACCATTACTCCTTCCTCTCCTCCTCCCAACAATCTTTTCTCCTCTCTCTAACACTAACTAACTCCGGTCTCCTCCATAGACTCTCTTGACAGTGTTATGGAACAACGATGCCGCTCAATTGGACTAACTTGCATGTAGGGAGTTCTCACACATGAAACGGACAACTGTCAAGTTGAGGGTAATGTTGCTGTGTTTGGGATAATTTTTCCTTAAGGTTTGAGCAGATAAAAAACTGTAAATAGAACTTTCGGAATATAGTGTTTATTTATAATTTATAATCGGCAGATACAAAAACTTCTTGAACTGTATCCAAAATGTGCAATAAATCACTTGATTTTTTCCAAAAGAAAAAAATACAAAAGACAAAAACAATCTACTTTGGAAAATTGACAGTTAACAACAAATGTAAACTGGAGTGATGCATTTTCTACTGAGGATTTCCTAAATAGATACTAATGCTGTTTTTACTGACTGAATCTTTTTCTTACAAATTGCAGATGTATTTTTGCTCTCCCAAGATGATAAGTCATTAGGTCTATATACATCTAAATTGTGACATTCTGTTTTCCCATAGTTAAATACAAGAAAGGCAATCATATCCATTAAGCAGCACAAATGTGTATAACACATTAAATAAACTGGGGTTTGAA
Organism: Osmerus mordax; assembly: GCF_038355195.1. Taxonomy (NCBI): domain Eukaryota; kingdom Metazoa; phylum Chordata; class Actinopteri; order Osmeriformes; family Osmeridae; genus Osmerus; species Osmerus mordax. The sequence goes on from NC_090064.1 coordinate 13,586,674, forward strand.
ATTGTACCAAGATATTTGTGTAAGAAAGGAAAACCTAAAGAAATGAAATGGTATTTACCACCAAATATATCATTGTAAACAATTACCTTCATTTGCAGAGATGCATAACATAAAACACAAATTGATGGAGCTTGTTAAGTGCTAAACAACCATGGATTCAAAATGCAGCAGTTTAACCAAGCATCAACCTCACACATTGGAGGTAATATGACAATGAATTTTGGAAACAAAAAAAAAACAGGCTACTGAAGTATTTGGAAAAATCACAGCAGAAATACTATATTTAGGTGTATATCATATTGGTTCCTGTTTTTCAAAATCAAACAACAAATGGCAATTAAAACAGAAACACACTTAATAATTACTAATGTAGTCAAAAGACTGACATTATCAATTCACATTTTAATTCTCTGAAAAAAAAGCTTCAATTTGAGTCCACATTCTAGTTCTCTAGTTCCATGATAATCGTCATGAGTGACATTGCTGTTTTACAGGAGCCTTACCCTTTGTATCCCATAGACATGACACATCAAACCAAGGATTTGAACGCAATACAAACAGTTACACCAACACAGACCACACCTGTGCAATCAGGTGTGGGAGTTGGGACAGTTGGGATCCATTTCAACACTACCATATGGAGGACAGTATTTGTACAGTGCCTTGTGAAGGAATTCACCCCATTTCAAACTATCAACCTTATTTAATTGACACTAATTAGATTGTACTACCAGTCTAATCAAAAAAACATTCTATTGAAAAAGTATCTTTCTAATTTGTTCAAATGGAGTCTGTGAGAAATCAGCTGTGGCCCAGACCACTCACACTTCTCTCTTGCGTATAGAATACTTAGTTCACTAAATAACCACAAGTCATCAAGGGAAGTAGGAATCCAGAAGCAAACCATCACACTACTGAGGTTTGTGGAAGGCATGGATCATAATGATCCTGACAAAGTTCTCAGATTGAAAGTTCAGCCAGAAGAAACAAATGCTCTACGGATCTATACCCAGCACCACTCAGCAGGAGAACCTCAGACCCTTGATCACTTGCTGTGATTTAGTCAACTAAATGAAATCAAGGCATGCAAAAAAAAAAAAAGTATAAAACACAACTACTTTATTGCACATGTAACCAGGGGTGTGAATACTGAGGCAAATGATGACTGCATTTCATTTTCAATAAATTAGAAAATATTTCAGAATATTGGTTAAACTTTGAATATGGGTTATTGTGTGTAGACATTAGGCTGATATGTGAAACTTTTCAATAGATTGAAAGAGGATAAAGACCGTTGCCAGGCACAATAAGAGAATAAAGTTACTAGTAATGTTTCAATTTCTTAAATACATGATGGCTACCATCACTAATATCATTAATGTAGTGGATGTACATGCCTCCTGTAAACTAATGAATTACAGGCAAAGTAAGATACAATCCAATCATAAACACTGATGTAACCTCTAAACAAGGCCTCTGTCTGGTCCTCCAAATGGCAGATGTTACCAAGATGAAAACAAAAAAGAAAACTTCCACACAATGTTCATCTCATGATCATCAAAACCAAGAACAAAATCCCTCTACACCCCTACATACAATCTAGATCCTTCATTTCTATACATTTCAAAGAAATAAACTGTTAACAAGTCTTTATGCAATTTTTTTAGTTTTTTTCTACATGCAACACCATTCAAATGTTCCTAACTAATCTCTGGTGCCTGGACGCTGTGGTATCTGGCACCTTCACATCTCGCTAACTAAGCCTAGACTATATGCACAATCTACCAACATACCAAAGTACTCCAAAATCAATTTCAAAATACTTTCTAGGACACCAATGACAAAAGATGCTCTGACTTGCGTGAAAACATGATTCCCTGTCGAAGTATACATATAAAGCACTTGTGTCACATACTATGTGCTCTTCCCTTTGCTCCAATATACAAACTCATATAGAGAAACTGAGTATGTGGGGTAGTATTGTTCCATCAGGGACAATGACGATAAGCATGATACACTTTTAATCGTAAGGTTATGATCATTTGTTACTTATAGTTGCATTTAAAAGGCCATCATACTGGCACACTAGACTAGCGTGTGCAGCAACATAGAAACCAGCATATTCTAATAGTACCTTTATTACTTGAAACAGACATGGCTACACACTGCTTGTTTACCTACTTGCAAAGTCGACCAAGTTGCTTAAAACTATTTAGATCAACGTTAGGCCTAAAACTTAGTTAGCCTAAGTAGTAACTTACTGGTAAACACCTTCAACCTACTATTTTTTATTTTTTTATTATTAGGCCACTTTTAAAATATGTCACAATGAATTTTGAATAGTTGGAAGAACTTCAAAATGAATCATGAATTAAGAAAATTACAATCCCAAATGTAACATTTCTTCACTGCAGCATTTTCAGATGTCTAATGTCATGTGTAGTGAATTTTATACAGAAAGCAAACTATCAATAATCCTCACCGACACAACCTGCCATTCTTCCATCGTCCTTTGCAGTTACTGGGAAGAACTACCCATCTCCAGTACAGTCCTATTTGATGGAAGAATTTACCTTAAATCTGTATAGCCTAGCATTAACCCTTAGCCCTCTAACAGATTCATACATGGGTTCTATGCATTTGTGAAGGGTAGGCTATACACACATACTGGACACTGAAACAGTCATTGCTGGACACAAAGAGCCAATGGAACCAATCATCGCAAAAGTATGGATGTCTGTAAACCTTGTTAAATCTCTTAATTGAACCCAAAAGTGCAAGTTGCTACCATTATCCTATCTCACGTCCTCAGTAGTGCTTCTCCTGCAGGTAATCTTTCATTTTGTTGGGTAAAGGCAGTTTCTGAATTAGGTCTATCCGGGTGTACTGTCTAATCACAAACCGACACAGATACTGCAATGAGCGCACTTGCATAAACCTCGACACAGGATTGGTCAGTCTGACAGGGTAGGTGGCCGATCCTGGTAAGCGGGATCTGGAGTAGCAGAACGCTCCGCTCTCCGAGTCCTTGATAGAGTGTTCTATCAGGTCCACAATGGACGTGTGGCCCTCAACATCCGGCTGCTCGTAGAAGCTGAACCGGCCGTTCGAGTGTTCTATCCGTGTGTGGAGAGTCTTAACCTGGGACCGGAAGCTTAGGCTGAGGAGATAGCGGTCATCCGAGCTGTCCCTTACCAGAAAAGAGCCATCGGGCAAGTTGATCAGCTTTTCCTCCGCTTCCCAGCGAGTTATGGGGCCCCAGTACCAGCCCTGTCTGGCCAGCTTCTTCAGCTCCTCAGTCAGGCTCGTCACCACCATGGGGCCGCTGCTTTGCACCGAGTCGTACACCCGGCTGACCCCAGGGGCGGAGTTAGGGTCGAAGTTCAGATGGCGTCTCATCCTCTCTGCCACCTGACTGTCAGCCGAGCCAAACCCAGAGAAAGTCCTTGGAATTTCGTTGCTAGGCAGCGGAGGTAAGAGAGGGGACAGAGGGGGCGGGGGCTCCACCCTGGAGTTTCGAAGCGTCACTTCAGCGGAGCCTAGGAGCAGCCCGTTCACTGACTGCTCCATGAAAATGTCTGGGGGCAGGTTCACCAGGTCGTGGTCTACCTGAACCTGGTCTGTGTGCAGCGAGTCACTGTCTGCCTCTGCCACCACCTCCATGGGAGAGGAGCTATCCAGGCAGAAGGAGTGGGACCCCTCAGGGTACATTCCCTCATCTAAAGGCATTGTATACTGGATGTAGTCCTGGGGTGTGAGGCCTAGGACCACAGGCACGTGTTCGTCAATATTCAGGTGCATGTCTCCGTTCTGCGGCTGCTGCATGGTTTTCAGGGATTCTGCCTGGTCCTGGAAAATCCCCTCCATTTGGAAGTCGTGAAATTCCTTCCTGACCCCATTGAGGTTGGGACTAGGGCTTGGAGAGTGCACCATGGCTTTAACCTTTACCTCCATCTTGATGCAGGCTTCATCCGAATTTACCGGCCTAAGAGGCCATGGCGAAGGGCTGTAATGATGGCTACGGAGAGACGCAGACCTCAGGGGCCGCTGGGCTTTGACCTCATTGAAGCTGATGGGAACCGAGGAGGAGGAAAAGGTATCGTCGTCGTCTGCTGAGCCCATGGCCGACGAGCCGCCCTTGACCTTGGCCTTCTGCTTAGCCGACAGCCTCCTCTTCAGAGAGCCCATCAGGCTCTCGCTCTTAGAGCGGCCCTTGGGACCCGTCTTGTCCTCGTCAACACCTAGGTCGCAGCCCGAGAGGTCTTTGGTATAGCAGCCCCCAAACAAAGAGTCCTCTTTCGAGAAATCAGGGGCCAGCGAAGGCTGCTGTAGCATGACAAAGTCACCCTCCTCTTTGCCCTTGTTGATGTTGAGGGACTTGCGGATGGTCTTAAGGCTGATTTTCTTCATTCTGAATGGTCCGCCGAGGTAGGGGCATGGGATGTGATGACACTCCTGGTCTCCTGATGAAGGTGCTATCCACAATGTCCTCCCATCAGGCTCCACACAGCTGGTCATGCATACACGTTTGCTGGCATCCCCTGTGAGGAGACAACAGCATAAAACAGACCACTGTTAAATGTAATGTCAATGCTTATAGTAACCATCACAATTTATCATAATTTTGTGTTTGTTAATAGTGTTTTATCAATATTACAACTGTAGTAATCATGTTTAGATACTGCAGTAGTAAATTTGCCAGCTGACTATGAAATGATACCTTTTCAGTATAACCCAGTTAAAGCTACAAATTAACTGTTGTTGCTAGCTTGCTTCTATTTTTTACAGCTGTCAACCATCTAGCAGAGCTTTTTCTGAACCATCGTGAACGGAGCTATCATTATCAATTATACATATTTTAACATGCAATACATATGACCGTTACCAATTATACATTTAACAATTACTTCTCGCCAGTTAAAATGTGCCAGACATAATGCTAGTAAGTAGCTAACTAGCTAACTGCATGCCTTGCTACTACTCTACTGTTTGATCAAGCAAGCTAATATTAGGCCTTGCTTCTGGGTAAACGACAAATGCAAAAGCAGCTAACTTTTTAGGCTACTCATGATGAGGTCAACTTGATATATGGACACGTAACGCAGTGTTAAGCTTTGTGGGCCTGTTGAGCTTTTGACGATGATTAAAAACTAGCTAGCAAGACAACGGCGTAGCAAATCACTAGACTAGCTGTCAGGCTAAACGAACAATGCTACTACTGGCAATGCTAGTATCTGACTAGAGGTACTGATTTGCTACTTGCCACAAAGCTAGCTAGGTATAAGCAAACTATCCAGCTAGCTGTGTCGAGATGGCTAGCTAGACATCAACCCCGTGTTTGGAAAGCTAGCTAGGCTAGCTACTTACTCTTAGTTGAACATCTGCATGTCTGGTTTTCCGAAAATTGATTTGAATTTTCCAATAAAACAAGACGACAACAACCAGGACTGACTGATTAGCTAGCTAGCATCTAGCTTTATAGCTAGCAAGCTTAGCCTATTTGCTAGCTAGCTAGCTTTAGCTGTCAAAAACATCTCTTGGAGGATCACTTTGCTGTGTTTTATTCTGGAGATTAAAAGTAGCCAACCATTCAAAGAGTGTTCTGATGTCTGGTCTACATGTTAGCTTCTTCTCGTTTCCTTTAGTGACAGAAGCAAGACTGTTCTTTCTTGTAATATAGCTACTTCCAGTCGAAACCCTTCCTTTCTTTGTTGCCTGTTGAATTGTGGGAGAACAGGCTTCTGAGAACACAGCGAATCACACGCTGAGGTCGTATCGCACCCCCCAAAAATAGTTGTGAATACCTAACACTGACAATGATTTACTTACTGAAATACATTTTTATTGAGCAAATAATATAATTTTACGTATCTGTGTCTATTAACACAGTCAGTATTTGATCAATTTGTCTCGCACGCACACACGCACGGAGAGAGATACATTCTGTTAAACTGTATTTGATCACATGATGCATCCAGAATTCAGGCAAGGAATCAGGATTGATGGACATTTTTGATTAATGCAATATTTTACAGTGAAAATGCATATGAGACAATCTCAGACAATGTACTCTGCCACTTTTAAAAGTGTCATTAATATTAAAAAAGCCGGTTAGGCTCAGAAATGGAAATGCATGTAAATAAAATATTAATTCTGTTTAGTACAGAAGGATGGGGAAAATACATTTAGCAGGCAAATGTTATTTTTGGACTGCACAAAATCAAACAGACAACACTGTTTTTTTTAGCACAAACATGCCCCTGCAATCCTCACACAATAGCAACACTTCTGTAGACAGCAAAGACCCTGCTTGTTGCACCATTGCACAAGGAGTTTCAGAACATAAAATGTATATATGTACACATGTTGAAGGCTGTTTTCCCCTGGTTCTGTTTCACCCAGGACTGAACTGTTTAAAGTACCTTGACCTGGACCCGGATCCTTCATTGCAAAGCATGGTTCTTTCTCACAGAAAGGTTGACACATTATACAAAGAGATAATTATGCTAGCTAACTATTTAGAAAAATATATTTTTTGGTATACAGTTCTATAAACTAAATATTTTAATTACATCATAAAATGTGACGAGGGCTGATATTTATTGACTTAATGTTCGCATTTAAATATACTACATACATAGCAGATCTGTACATGAAGCAGATCTGCAGTATACAGTAAGGATATCAATGCAATGAACATTTTTAATTTGTAATGTCTTAGAGCTATCCTGATTCAAGAACCAAAATCATGATTCCATTCATCTTACAAACCACTCATATGATTTTCCTGAAGGACTGAAAGGCAAAACAATAAAAAAAAAAGTCAGATCTGTATTCCAAATACATATCATCCTGGATGTCCAAATGTGTTTTCCAGTAACTTTGTATACCAGAAATTAGCAAAGAACGTGAACTCTGAAATGAGCCATTGGTGGCCTAATTAGTGTCAGTATTGTTTTAAAGTGTGTAATTGTGTTTACTGCTGCCAGGCTAATTTGGGCCATACACTGTACATTATATTGTTTTTTCCACACTGTTAAACTGTCAAGTGTATAGCAACCATGGAAAGCCTGCTTAGGGCTGCAATGTGACAAGCAATGCAAAATCTCTAATTACCAGTCCCTATTAGGGTTGATCAGGCTGCCTTCACTTGATGTGTGGGCAGAGAGGAAGGAGGGGGAGCAACAAGAAGTTCTTAGAAAGTACCAAAGACACTGGCAAGCAAGGGTGCAATGTTTTTGCTTACCAAATTGGACCTGACAAACAAACTTTAGTGCAAGGGATATTTGCTCTCTGTTAGTTGGAGTAAAAATTATATCTGAGAAAGGTTGAGGTAATTATTATTACATTATATACAACATCAACATTGTTATATGTCATTGCGATTACAGAGCAAAGAAAAAAAGAGTATTGGTGTTGGCATATATATGAATAACTATATCAATGGTTAACATGTTAAATGTTTTGAAAGATACTGTTCAGTTCCAGTTCTTCTGTCAACAAGAGAATGACAAAATCTAAATTTCAGAATTTCAATTCGGAAACTTTCAAGTCAAGATGGGACCAGGCAACCAGTGAACCTATATTTTAATGAGATACTCACACACGTGGGATGAATTATTTTATTTGTCTTTATAATTTCATGTGAAAGCAATATCTGCCATAAATTATTTGTTCAACATGTCCACAGCATCCTTCAGCTTGACTCAGTCCTTCAACTTGACTGCTCTGCCGAGGGGGTTTGTCAAGGGTCCCAAGGTGCCCACCCTCATATCTTCAACACTGGCAGTGGAGCGTAACACGGTGCGCAGCAGGCATGTCAAGCAGTGACAGAGCCGGTGGGACCACTTGTGTTTTTGTCCGAGCAATGAATGTACAATAACAGGGAGAGGTTTTCCTCTCAACGTAGAGGGGACATTTATAGAATGGATGATGTTTACCTCTTTTACTTCACGGTCTGACACTCCCCTTTTTCTGTTTAAAGGAGCAGGTTTGGCCATGTTTAAGATTCAGAGGGCAGTCCAGTCCTTTAAGTCACCCTGCAATCCGCAGGAAAGAGATTGTAAGAGGTCTTGGAGGATTGTGCATTAATTACACTTACAACAGCTGTATCCTCGCAGAATTTAATGAGTCAGCTATAGTGGAACCTGAGCTGAATGTTAATGTATTTTCAGTGAATAAAGGCAGTTAAATATTTCACATTTTTCCACAAGCTTGTACTAAACAGTAGCACAGTGCTTGACTCAGGTTCAATATCACCCAGACATGACTGCATGTTCTTATTATGAATTCAAGCACTAACTTATCAAAAAATATTCAAAATCAGTACATTTTCAGTACATATATGACCAATTTTTCAGTTACCACTACACTGGGCATGTGACACTGTTACACTGTTAGGAACAATTGGAATCCTAACGGGTACAGAGCTGATGTACTAAGAACAAATGTGCCTCTATCTATTTTGCCCACATGTATTTATTTACTTAATAAATGTATTTGTGGTGGTAAAACAGCCCCAGGTAGGAAAAGCCACGGAGCTACCAGGATATCAACACAAGTATGCTATACCTTGGGGGCCATAACACTGTAGTCATTTCAATGTAAGACATTAAATGGTACTTGTCACCTAGCAACATACCTACACTGTATCTGGCTGAATTCCTTTCACATACCGTGGGTGAATATTTACCATTTCTCCACACTGATCCTACGTATGTGATAACATTTCAAATCTGAAGCATGATGCTTCTAGACCACATTAGGGTCAGAATCTGGCTTCAAAGGTTCCAAACATGGATTTCTTTCTTCTACTTTTGAAATGTTGCCTTAGGTTAAAAAGCAGATCCAGAGAAGAACATCCACCTGCCCTTTTAGAAACGTAACTGGTTTGCAGTCATGTATAAATATTCAGAAATGTGTTCATAGGGAATGAATCTGAAAACACTGTGAATTACAAAAAAACACGATTACAATTTAGTTGGACTGGAGGCTTTTCACAATGGCCCTCTTCTCATGTATCTGAATAGAAGTCTTGTTTCTGACAAGAATAACACAGCTAAAAGCAGACTGGTGGCAAAAAAAGAGAGACTGCGCGCTTTGAAACATTTGAACCTACTCAATAGTCATGGGTTACTCTCTCACACAGTATTTTTCAGACAGATGAAGGGCTCTGGTCACTGGAGCTGTCCCTCAGAAGAGGTATCATGTTCTTTGAAATCTGTCAGAGAAGAGGTTGTCTTGTATTCTCATTGGGGATCAGTTGAATGTCAACATATTTCTTTGTGAAGTAAAAGTCTCAGAGCCCTGCTTTAAGAGATGTCTGATGTCGCATCAGTTTGAGGTGGATGGAAACACAGCTAAGAGCCTTAAAATGTGCCATTTCAAGCCACATGAGAGTTGAATAGTTTGTATAACTTGAAGAGTAAACAACAGCAGCAGCAGAGGAGTAAAGGGTTGATTAAAAAAAACCTGAATAACTTTTTAACGTCAAAGGAAGGAGGGTAATGTAATTGCCCATTGAAGTAGACTACACATTCCCCAAACAGCAGCATCAAACCAGAAGAAAAAGTGCACGTTCAAAAGCACTTAATTCCCAACAGGGTTCTCAAGTACTGCGTGATTATATAATTATCGCGTCAAAGTATAATTTGTTATGGTTATATAATTATCACCTCTACAGACTGATCATATTTCTGCATCACCTGTCAAGTGTGAGAATTCAAGCAATTTAATTATTACAGTCAGATCACTTCTGAAATTAGGCCTTTAATTTTGGGGAGAAGCAACGTTGAGCTGCTTTGATACTTTAGAACACTGGAGATTAATTGAATGGCATGATAATTTGGAAGGTCTCAACGTTTCACTCACAATGTGTCAGAAATGAAAAGCCTTTTAGATGTTCAAATGCTTCTACAAACATTGAGAATCTGATGGGAGAGGCCTATAATCATATTACGGTCGTGTTTATTGACAGTAGCCTATGTGGAGTGGCATTTAACTGGTGTATCCTGCAGGGAAAAGGCAAAATAGATAATAAAGGCAGGATGGTGGGCATGTTTTCTGCCCTATTGATACACAATATATATAAAGATAGAGAGACTTGAACGTTTAATGCGACCCCGCAAATGTGTTTCTTGAATACACCCCAAGCTGCACTACGACTACCAGGAAGCAACAAGAACTGACACTGGCGCGTTCATTGAAAATTAACCCCGGGCAATCAACGTTGTCAACAACAGAAAAAACGGACGAACTGCTTAGGCTACTGAAAATATAGTTATCAATCCTTCGTTGGGTTATAATCATACACCGGCCATGGAGATACGATCTCTCATTAGGAAAATTGGTAAGAACGACGCAGTTTGACAAATTAACTAGCCCAATAGCTACTGTAGCAAGCTTCTAGCTTAAGTTGAAAAGTTTGAAAACAACTAGCTAACCGCAAAACAATGTGCCAACATGTAGCAGAGCTACTGTACTAAACCATATATTAATATATTTACTATATAAGAGTAGAAGAACCAGACTATCTAAGAGTACTAAGAGTTGGTTACAGATATGGTGCTGATTAACTTTAGGATAGCTGTTCAGACTTTACAATAGAAGGCACTTGTCAATCATGTCTGCCCCTCAAAACAGGTCATTCTTTGTTGGAGATCAGAGTTCGTGCTCTGAAGAGCATCATATGTAAACTGGACCATTTCCTATTGTCCATTTCTGATGTGGTCCAAGAGAGAATGCTATTCGTCCTTCTCCTGGAATGGTTTAACTTTCCTGAGGTGCCAATGCAAGAGGAGGTCCTTCAACTGCTGAAAACACTATCTAAGGTAGAAGCCTGGTATACATTGTAACCAACCTACTGTACTGACAGGCAGTTTTTCAGGTCTATACACTATTTTGAATACCTTGCCAAATAAAGTAAGCTAAACACAACATATATAATGAATGTCAACTGGACACTTAATGCAGTAATCATCTACACTATATGACAGACATAGGCCATGTCTGTGCGACACACTGAAGAAGACACCACGATGCTTAAATTCTTGTCCAAATGCCTCAATTTTTAAGTTCACTAGCTAGCTAGACGCTTACATTTTTGTCCCCAAAGCATGAGACAGGAGCCCAGATGCTGAGAGATGTTGGGGCAGTGGAGTTTTTCACACAACTCTCCCCCAACGTGGAGCCCGAGTTAAGGAATGTTGTTGATGGCATCGTCGACCAGCTGTTTCATCTGCCTGATCTGTTCACTGCGGGTCCGACTGTCTACTCCCAAGAACAGGCTGTGATGACCTCTACATGTGAGGGGCAATGAATCTTTGTTGGTGATTTGTAGATGAATCTATAAGGATTTCATTATTTTTCTATGTATGCCACACATCTTTGATGGCAAATAATACACACACACACACACACACACACACACACACACACACACTGCTAAATATTTATTGACTATGCTAGGCCAGGGCTACTTACTTGTTTGGGGCTAATTCATGGGAGTGTTCTCTAGTTGGAGTACAGTTTCATTACGTCCAATTTAAATGTTGTTGCAGTCCCCCCGGAGCAGAGTGCTCCAACAGTTGGTTACTTCCAGAGCGGCAAGCCAAACCAGGCAGACATTCCACCACAGAGAAAAGCAGGTATGGAACCACCTGCTCTGCTTTTGGCCCCATCCACATCAGTATCACATAGGAAAGAGCAGTCATCATGTATGGATGGTAATCAACATGCTGTGAAACACAATTGGTGTTGATCTATTTGTGTATATCTACTTTTACAGTGAGTAACACTGTGAGATGCTTAAAGTTTTCTACATTCCCTTGGCTGACTTTGACCACTACAGACCGACACATACTGTCATCCAATGAGAGGTGAGTGTTTAACGATCCGTAGTTTGCAGATATGAACATAATACAAGTACATGTTTTGCTACAAGACGAGGCCACGTACCCAAAGCGGTTCATAATAGCTCAGACGCAAACAACCTGTGTGTTTTCTTTCTGCTGTTTCACAGCTCTTTGAGGAGTAACAACCACAACCTGGTCCGTACCACATGCGAGCTCCTGCGTGATGTCATCATGCAGGACTTCCCAGCTGAGATCTTCCTCCAGAGACCCAGCATAGTCCAGGTAACACCACTTGATTATCCCTTTCTGCATTTTCACACACCTTGATCCAAGATTTTTGATGCAACAGTCGTTATTGGCCTTCCTTCTGCCGCTAGACCTGCGTAGATCAAAGGACTCTGATTTAGAGGCATGACGTTACTGGCAGAAGGCAGGGAAATTCATCTTGCATTGTACAAATGGCAAGTTGAAATGGTGAAACTCCAAGTGCTCTTTTTTTGTGCCGATTATCCAGGTTCTATAAGAATTTTTTTCTTCCCTCCAGTATCATGTGGTTGAGCACCTTGTGTTGTTGAAAATGATATATGATTTATCTGGAAATGTTGTATGTTGATATATGATTTATCTGGAAATAGTGTTGTTGTTCTGTAGCCTACATGATTCTGTGTTTGCCACTGTCTCTCCTCAGAACCTTCTGTCCCTCTTAAGGCTGGGTCCAGGTGAGGGGGAGGCAGGCTACTTACGCCTGCAGGCCGTGTCCTGCCTGCGACAGCTCAGTGTGGCTCTTAGAACCAGACTGCGCTTCCATCGAGACCCCAGCTTCTACTCGGCAAAGCAAGGTTTTAAAATGTTACCTTTTTTTAAACCAGCAGATCCCAAACAAACGTGAGATAATAGATAGAAAAGCAAAGCTATGACCCTGACAGGAACTGAGTTTCTTAACTCATATGTCTAAGTATAGAGAGAGAAAAAAATGAAAAAAGCTGATGATTCACATGGTAGTCTTATTGCTCCTAATGCATTAATTATGATTCATTTGCATAGGTATCAGGCTGTTGGAACACCAATTATCTCTCAACACCTCTATTTATAGATCTATTCACTGTTAAATAGTCCAGGGACTTGAATGGCCACAACTGACTACAGTATCAGGGAACATCTCACTTCGACAACACAAAATCTAGATGATACCCATTATGTGCTGCCCACTCTAAAATAGCACGTCTCCCACCTACATCTTCATAGGCGTATTGTATCAATTCCCAAGTGGGATGGTGATAACCAGTTTTAGACTCTCCTAGACCCAGTGTCCCAGAACTCGTCCATGTCCTACTCCCAGATGGTGATAAGTCGCTGTGGATAAGAGCGTCTATAAAAAAAAAACATGATAACCAGTTTAAGTCTATCCTAGACCAGTGTCCCAGATCTCGTCCATGTCCTACCCCCAGATGGTGATAACCAGTTTGAGTCTCTCCTAGATCCAGTGTCCCAGAACTCGTCCATGAGCTACTCCCAGGACGTCCGTGGGACCCAGGTCCAGCGCTCCTTGGCCTCCTCTCCTGGGGCGGAGTGCTCACCCAGGCCCTCGGTCGTGGGCCGCACAGGCCAGAGGGCCAGCGGGGACGGCCAGGACGGCGACGCCGCCTCCAGCAGGTTTGTCTCCTTCTCCGGGCTTGTTTTTCCTCTACAGCCCTCTTTGTTTCTGTCGGACCCACTTGTTTCGTGGTTTTTCTTTCATTCTTCGTTTGCGGCTCTCCACAGCGGCAGCTCTCGTGGAGCTGGAGGAGGCTCCCAGGCCTTGAGGCTGAGCCCCCAGTCTCCTGCGGAAGCTGCCCAGCTGGAGCTGCCTGACCTGGGGGCGGAGGACGTGTTGGAGCTGCAGCTGCAGCAGCTCAGCTTGCCCCAGTTCGCAGTCACCACCATGGAGCACGCCATACCCCTGCTCAGGACAGGTGTGCGTTTGCGATCGTGCGTCGATCAAGTAGTGTGAAATTGTTTCTTTTTCCTTTTCGGTTGACACGTCAATCATATAATTTTTTGGTATCTACTCTGCTGTCTTACCAGTCTTCTCTTTTTTTTTTTTTATAGAGAGTGAGTGTGAAAGTGTCCCAATATGTGTGCCTGTAATTCCTAACAAATTGAAGGTGTTGCTGGTGTGTTTTTTAAATTTAGGAGTGTACCTTTCATTATTCTCACTCTTTCTCACCTTATTTGTTCTCCCTTTCTCCCTTTCTCCCCATCATCCTCTCTCTCTCTCTCTCTCTCTCTCTCTCTCTCTCTCTCTCTCTCTCTCTCTCTTTCTCTCTCTCTCTCTCTCTCTCTCTCTCTCTCTCTCTCATCCTTTCTCTCTCGTTCACTTTCTCTGCCTCTCTGGGACTCTCAGATGGTGTGCGTGTGTTCCAGCGTGTGTTGGAGCTGTTGTGTGAGACCTTAGTGCTGCTGGGGGACAGTGTGTGTGAGCTGGTCTGGGAAGACCACAGCCTGGTGGGAATGGATCTGGCAAGTCGAAACAACAACAACATTTATCTCTATGAATATTAATTGCTGTACTTCCCAACAAGTGGGTTGTATACAATGCAGATTGCAGTCACCTAGGGCATGCTTGATATGGAACATATCAACAGTGTGTATTATGTTAAGGGTGAGTTTAGATGTGCTCAGTTTGTACATGCACAAGAACACACATGCTCACAAAACAAACACATAGCCTATTTAGATCATTATCCTACATAAGCCAATGGTATTCACATGCACAATTAACTTCACTTTGAAATGGGTTCTTGCTAGCTAAGGTTTTATAGCTAGCGATATATAGAGTGACTGATTTTCTGGATATGTTTTTGAATGTCTGATGAATGTAGACATTTTGTACCTCAGGTTTTGTAAACAGCATACCGTTCGTTGCCACTGCCCTCCTGAGAGGCCCAGTGTGTAGGTCTGGCACAGGAGAGCAGCCTCCAGCCTTGTTCCTGCAGAGCAACCTTCCTGTTCGTTTAGGCTCCAACCTTAATGTAGCACACTGGGTTCTAATAATTTGCTGGGCTACCGTATTGAAGCAGGTATTGAACCATTGAACTGCAAACACCTACGGGAACGTAGCTCTTCAGACACAGGGTAGGAGAGCGCTGGTGTTGATCTGTTTGTCCCTGCTGGTGTTTACGTGCCTTGTGGGGAGATTTGTAGACTTGTTAAGCCCCCTGCTTTGAAATGTTTTACACAGGCCCAGAGTATGATGGCTGTTTTGTCCAGTGTAAGACCAGTGTAATGGGATGGACCTTTGGGGTTGTCCTGTGAGATTGTAAGCCGGTATATGGGAAGGATATTTGCTGCCCCCTGCTGGGCATTCCCTGCTGTTGTAGCCTTGAATTATGAGGCTGTTAACTCTCTTGACTACTATAAAAGATTGGTTCAACGATTCGCCACTGGTAGCAATCATTTCTATCAATCAAAAACCTCAAATGTTTTTTATGACTCCCAGTAAGTCAGCTAGATTTAAGTGGTGACCGATTGCAACTTCAATTGCTTTCCAGAGAGAGAAGCTGCAGAGCAGTGTTGCCGAGATGGGAGAGATCCTGAGATATCACCAGAGCTGTCCAGCCGATAGTCCTCCAGACTGCCTGCTCCACCACCGGATGGCCTACGTAGGCACGGCCGTGTTCAGCATCAGGCTCCTGCAGACCGTCCTGCCTCTGGAGAAAGTGTGTGTTTGTGTGTGTGTGAACTCCCTGTATGTCTGTTTCATCTCTGCCGAGGCTCTCTTCAGCCTCTTCCTCTTCTCCGTCCCAGGCCAGTGAGAACCTCCCAGAGAGCACTGCGGCCGTCCTCCTCCCTCTCTGCCTGGACCGGCCCTTCAGCCTGGTGTTTCCCAGCATGCACGAGGCGGCCGTGGCGTACCTGGAGCAGGTGAATTCGGACGGCCACGCCCTCTACCGGCGGGTGACCCGTGCGGCTCTCTGGATGGAGTCCACCTGTGCCTTCCTCAAGGAGATGCAGGCCGAGGTAACCGACCCCCTGAAGCATGTTTCTCAACACCAAAAATAATAATAATCGATTTTTGAAATCTGTGAATCGATGTTAATCGATAGAAGACTGAATCGCGATTAGAATGTGAATCGATTTTTTCCCCTACCGAACACGTTTCCCTACACAAGAAGGGGTTCCGGAGCGATCCTCGTGTTGCACATGAGATGCTGCCAGCTGGGGCGTGCACTTGCATGTGAAGAGCATGTTTCCTCTCGTCTCACAGGGAGAGAAGAACTGGCCGGAGCTCCTGGAGCTGGCAGACCAGGCCGTAGAGGGGCTTCCATTTCACCAGCACCTGCCCATCATCAAGGAGTGCATAAACATCTGCTCAAACCTGTAAGATCCTACCACTGTGGACTGGAATTCTGCCAGTTGCCATGATGAATAATGGAGTTTTTTTTAAAATATGTTTTGTATAGATATAATTTTCTGTTATGAGAAACAGTCAAGCTACAAGGTTTTGAATGGCTGGTTTCCAGAATGTAACTGTTGCTTCATGTCCCTCTGTTCATGTCGGGGGGGGGGGGCTGTCTGTCAGGTGGAAGATTGACCAGGCCAGCCCGTTACTAAAAACAGAGAGTCAGAAGGTGTTTCTCAAGCTCCTGTCCCACCCCCTTCTCCCGGTGAAGACTGAGACCTACTCCTGCACCCTGACTGTGGTCAAGGTGAGCGATGCCATGCCTCTAATGGGGTTTGTCACGGTCGTCTGTGGAGCGGTGCCTCGGAGAGTCATAACAGCAGCTTTTATATTCTCACATTTGCCCCCTGTAGGATTGTCTGGGGGTTCAGAATAAGTCCAAGCCTGGGTCATCAGTCTGCGCTGGGGTCCGCTTCCTGCTTCATGCAAGAGTCCTGTATGAGATCAGTGCCTTTGGCCTCCAGGACCCAGCGGAGAAGGTGTGTGATCCATGAACATATACTTATCATCACTCAGCTATCATGTTGTCCTAAGTGACTGCTTGGGAGTCACTTAGGGAGTCAGGTGGCTGAGCGGTTAGAGAATCGGGCTAGTAATCAGAGGGTTGCTGGTTCGATTCCTGGCCGTGCCACATGACGTTGTGTCCTTGGGCAAGGCACTTCACCCTACTTGCCTCGGGGGGAATGTTCCTGTACTTACTGTAAGTCGCTCTGGATAAGACCGTCTGCTAAATGACTACATGTAAATATAAATGTAAATGCTTACGGTCAGGTTAGACTGAGACGTGAGGCCGTCTACATGCACATAGCCATAAAGCATCCAGAAGCATCCATGTTGGCTCTGTTAGCGCTTAGGTGGCTTGACTTATAGTGTAACAGCTTGTTTAATGTTTACTGTTGTGGGTTCAAAAGTTTACGTGTGATCCATAGGTGAATGCGGCTGCCAAGGATATCCTGCTGTTCCTGCTGAAAGGGAGATTGATGATGACAGCCTCCACCTGGGATAGATTCAACGAGGCACTTTACCCAGTCATCCCTATACTGCAGGTACAGCGCTGTGTGGCCCTGTGTACGCTCTGAGAGCTGGGAACCACCAGGGTAGGGGCACACAGCTCATAAAGGGAAATCTCATTTGGAACCTGTAATGCAGGCATTTTAAAAAGGATTTTCTTATCTTAACAAACAAAAAAGTCAGTAAAGTAATCAAAGGGTAATTTTTCTATTCCTGCAGTGCAGCAGCAGCATATTGAACCTGGGCCAAACAATATTTAGTAATTTTCAAATTTACATATATTGTGATGTTGTTTTTTTCATGTCAGAAACAAGCTTTTATTAAATGCTTGGCAAAAGCAACATCAGTACTGAAAAAATGTGCATGAATATGCAAAAGTTCTTGACTCGGTCGTCAAGTTAGATTTGATTAGCCTAGCCCATCCAGCACTGTGCCTGTCATGTTGGCAGAGGCTGCATCAAACCATCTGTAATCAAAATTCTGCATATTTATTTACTTTTGTGCTCAGCTAGAATTCCCAAGTGTCACCCATTGTCTGTTCAAGCAGCCTGAAAACAGTGTGTGTGTGTGCGCCTGTCTGCTTTGTTTTTCTATGTGTGTGTGTGTGTGTGTGTGTTTCAGAGTTATGCAGACACAGAGGATGCGCTGGGAAACTGTGTGCTGCTGATAAGTGAAGTGTCAAAGCTGGGGAGAGACGACCTGGTGCCAAACACCACCAGGTTGAGAGCAGCGCTCCGGCTCCTCTTCACTAAACAGCAGACGTGAGTGTGTGTGACTGTGTGAGAGTGTGTGTGTGACTGTGTGAGAGTGTGTGTGTGACTGTGTGAGAGTGTGTGCGTGACTGTGTGAGAGTGTGTGTGTGTTTCTGAGCAAATGTGTGTAGTTTGGTGTGCATGCGTTGAAAGGAAACCTGCTTGTGCGTGCGGGGTCGGCTGTCTGATGAGTTGGACATCAAACCTGGTGGGGTTTGCTGAATCAGAGAAGTGTCTCGGAGTGGAGTGTTTTCTGCTCTGCAACAGCTCTGATGGACGTGTTACAGCTGGCTCCTGCTGCATGCTGATGTTCTCATCAGCCAACCTGAACCTCACTATGCTGCTTATCCACACAGCCATGCTGAATATGTAGACATCAATCTGCTCAAACCTGAACTCCTGACGGTCCTAAGAGGGTTATACAACATAGGCATAATATGATTGATTTAATTGCTGAATCAAAAATAACTCCTACGTTGATTTATTGATGGACAGGCAATAGACATGGATTGATTAATCAATTGACTGGTTGGCTGTTGGTTGAATATTTGATGCGTTAAAGTAGATAGATAATAGATTATTTATTGTGTTGTTGCGTTATGTCTTACATAAATCTATATCTGTTCTAATTGCCATAAATGTGGATGTATTCCGTGTTTTATATTAGAGATTGGAATATATCATATCTTCATTCAGGCCCTAATTTATGGGTTTCACCTTCATAAGAAATAAGCTGTGTGTGTGCATGGGAAATTTCTGGCATATTGTTTCAGCTCATTAAACGTGGGATCAACGCTTTTCAAGTGGCATTAATACTTTTATTACAATTTTGTCAAAGCTGCCTCTTATTCTTCAAAGGTGTCTTTTGCAAGGATATTATAAATGGCATGAATAGTGTTTTCTAGACTTAACAAATTAATGAATAGCTGCTGTAGTAGAAACAGGTGACTGCCTCACGACCCTGTCTTTGTTATTTCAGGGTGAGAGTGAAAGCGGTGGAGCAGCTGGTCTCCTACCTGGCCAGTGACGAGGCCCTGACCCTGACCCTCACCTCCCTGCCCTCCATCTTCTGCCTCAGCAGAACCCTGGACATCACCCTGGACAGCAGCAACAGGTCTTTCCTTAAGGTTCGGCTTCATAACCGCATGGACTCTGTCTCACACACACACACACGTGCTCAGAGGAAGACACACACACACACTGTGCTCACCCTCCTCCTCCTCCCTCCCTCGGTGGTGTGGGACCCAGGCTGAGTCAGTGGAGAAGCTGTTTGCCATCTTGACCTCTGACAACGTGGACTCCTCCCTGCGCAGGTCAGCTGCCGAGCAGCTGGCCGTCGTCCTGCAAGGTAACGTGGAAACCACGCTTTAAAGCACCTTCCGCTGCACCGCGGGAACACCCGTCGCTAACGCGTCTGTCCGTCCACCGTGTCTTCAGACACAGCCATGCACCCTGTGCTGAAGAGTCTAGGAGCGGCCGACACGGTCACGTCCTTCATCACAGAGAGCGTCAGCGGGGACGTGAAGGTGAGAGCCTGCACACACCGCTCAAGGTCCGCCTTGGGGGACATACACCCAGCAGAAATATAAAAGCAGCATGCAGCCACTTTTTGGATTTCTGACTGAGTTACAGTTCTTATAAGGAAATCATTCACCCTACAAAGGGAGATGGGAGGGTGAAGGTGACACCTGAACATCGAACTTAAATCAAGATGGAAGTCCTCCATCACTGGAAGGAGACGGCTGCCCTTGAATCAACCAGTAGAGTGGATCGTTGTGTGTCTGTGTTTCTATGATGTGTGTGTGTGTGTGTGTTCAGCTCCTGAACATGGACAGTGTACTTTGAAGCTTGCGTGTGACAGGGATGAGACTGCCAGTCAGAGTTAATGGTGTCCAGCATGAGCCAGCCCAATGGAATTAGAGTTTTTAATCCAGGGCTCCCCGAGCGCTAATCCGCTGATTCTATGGGATTGAATTTCATTCTGCTAAAGGGAGAGTACTAGTCCAGCATTGCTGGTTTTGCCAATTACATACAAGCCAGAGTATACCCATCTGTTCATTCAAGTTCACACTAGTGTGTGTGTTTGTGTTTGTGTTCCCTCAGG
This sequence comes from Osmerus mordax, assembly GCF_038355195.1. Classification (NCBI taxonomy): domain Eukaryota; kingdom Metazoa; phylum Chordata; class Actinopteri; order Osmeriformes; family Osmeridae; genus Osmerus; species Osmerus mordax. The sequence continues at coordinate 13,606,834 of NC_090064.1, forward strand.
GCCCAGGCAGCCTGCTGGAGCCCTGTGTGTGTATCCTGAGGAAGCTGGTGTTTGCAGACCCCTCCCTGAGGCACAGGCTGGCAGAGCAGAACGGTCTGCTCCTCGCTCTGCTGAGGGGTACGTTCACCACACTCAGGTCTGCTCCTCGCTCTGCTGAGGGGTACGTTCACCACACCCAGGTCTGCTCCTCGCTCTGCTGAGGGGTACGTTCACCACACTCAGGTCTGCTCCTCGCTCTGCTGAGGGGTACGTTCACCACACCCAGGTCTGCTCCTCGCTCTGCTGAGGGGTACGTTCACCACACTCAGGTCTGCTCCTCGCTCTGCTGAGGGGTACGTTCACCACACTCAGGTCTGCTCCTCGCTCTGCTGAGGGGTACGTTCACCACACTCAGGTCTGCTCCTCGCTCTGCTGAGGGGTACGTTCACCACACTCAGGTCTGCTCCTCGCTCTGCTGAGGGGTACGTTCACCACACTCAGGAAGGGCCGTTCACAGCCCAACACAGGATGTTGCGTAGCTTTGAGGCACACTCGCAAGACGTCCTTTGATAATCATCGTATCAGTGTAGCACGGCTCTGAGCATCTCTCACAAGACTTTCACAGTCACTTAGTTACATTCGCAGCTAAGTACATGTTGTTTACCACTTTTGCCCAGAGCCACATTGACAAGACCTAATTACATGTACCGAGCGCTAGTTGCCTAAATGGCGGTGTTTTCATAGCAGGCGGTGTACAGTGAAGCCCCTTCCCCCAGCCTTACATTTGTATTTTAATAAAGTGACTGGGTGGTTTTAATGGTTGTTTTGCCTCCCTGCTAGCTACACTGCTCATTAAGGAGAATGGAGGAGATGTGCGCGAGTTGGCTGCTTTAATGTGCTTGCTGCTCTTTGATGAGATAGCCACGGTAGACACATGGTGAGTACTCTCATCTTGCGCAACGGCCTGTTCATAGTCAGCTGTTGTGACAATGTCTGGCTTCAGTCTCTTACTCTCTGACTTTTATCGCTCTGGCGCTCGCTCGCTCTCGCTCTCTCTGTCTCTCGCTCTCTCTCTCTGTCTCTCCTCTGTCTCTATATGTCTCTCTCTCTGTCTCTCTTTCTGTCTGTCTCTCTATCTCTGTCTGTCTCTCTGTCTGTCTCTCTGTCTGTCTGTCTGTCTGTCTCTCTCTCTGTCTCTGTCTCTGTCTCTCTCTCTCTCTCTGTCTCTGTCTGTCTATCTGTCTCTCTCTCTCTGTCTATCTGTGTCTCTCTCTGTCTCTCTCTCTCCAGGTGTGACAAAGCGGGCACGTCGTCTCTCTCGCCCTTCTCTCTCCCTGTGTCAGTACTACGCAGGTAACGCAATCCCCTTCTTTTTATTGACTTTATTTATACAAAATGATATATCAGCGTGTGCTCATATGATCTGAAGCCTCAGTGTGAACAGTACCCCCCCCCACTTCTCCCTATTAAATTCCAGGTACAATCTCCCATTTCAATCTGCCTCCCATCATGCGGTCAGCCCCCACTGCTCAGTCCTGCCCCCCTCTGCTGACCTGCTGTCCCTCCCCCCAGCCCGACACGCCCTGCAGCTGGCCTGGAACTCTGCATGGCACTCTGGGATAGACAACCTCCTGGAGGAACGCAGCAGCATGGCCGAGTAAGACACGTTTCAGGCTAGGAATAAGCTGCATTATGTCTGGGAAACTGAGCCTATGAAAACCCTCAAACCCTCAGCACGGTGTCTGGCTAGCATGACTGTGACACAAGTATTTTGGAACTCTGAAAGGTTGTTCAACACTTTGCACAGATTGCATTACCATCATTACGTAGATTGCCCTTTAAAAAATTCTTAAGGGCCGTTATCTGCGGTTGCTACTGTATTCATCTTGTGCCTGGGCCCAGACATTCTAACGTCATGCAGCTCATGCACAGGCTTTACTGACCCACCTTCTTCAAATCAGTCAAGTTTTTCTGCAAAGTACCAATTTCTACCCATTTTGCCGGTGATTGCCTGTTGGGCATGATAATTATATTTGTGCTACTGGCATTGTGCTTGCGTAATCAATATCCCACAACTTCACCCTCTCCTCCCCAGCTTCCACAGTGACCTCATCCTATCAGAGGCGCAGGTACTGTTGCTCCGGGCAACGCACCTCCCCAGCGGCCTGCAAGACTGCATCCAGGCCATCGTCATGGCGGCGGGACACAGGTCTGTGACCTCTGCTGTGTCCAGGCTCCGCCTCTACCGGCTTACTGATAGGCTGGCCCTCATGCACGCCCACACACCGGGCTTCCAGAAAACACTGAGTTCACTCACCTGGCAGCCGGCCATCGCAAGGTACACAATCCTGTTTGGTACATGGATGTCACGCACAAAACGTGTCTCAAAAGTTAAAGGTAGTCCGACATATTATCAATTAAGTTTTGTCTTTCTATCTGTCTGACCCCCTCCTCCCTCCCCTTCTAATTCTCTCTCTCTCTCTCTCTCTCTCTCTCTCTCTCTCTCTCTCTCTCTCTCTCTCTCTCTCTCTCTCTCTCTCTCTCCCCCCCCCCCCCCCCCCCCCCATCCCTTCTCTGCCTTTGCTCAGCGCAGGTTTCTGCAGGTGCAGCCAGCATGCATGGAGGACGAGAGGTTGCTGGTGGACATTGTAGCGTTTCTGAACGGCCACTTCGAGCAGCCTTGTCCTGAGTCTGAGAGGGAGGACCAGGATCTGCGCTGGATCATGGAGCTACTCCTGAACCAGGTAGACTGGCGAGGCTGGGCATGGGGCACACATCACACACACACACCAAACACAGGACTGGATGTCTATGTATATTAACTAGTATGTTGTAAAGCAAGCACAGTATGAAAAGATGTTCTTGGCTGTGTGTGCATGTGTTTGCGTGTGTTTGCTTTTTGTGTGTGTTTGTGCTGGTGCGTGTGTGTGTGTGTTTCCATGTGCCATGCAGGAAACAAACTCCCTGCTGGCCCCTCTGCTCGGCACGCAGCCTCAGACGCAGGCTCAGACGCAGGCTCAGACGCAGGCTCAGACGCAGGCTCAGACGCAGGCTCAGACGCAGGCTCAGACGCAGGCTCAGACGCATGGGGAGTCTGAGGAGGTGAGGAACCTGCTTCACCAGAGACTCCAGAGAGAACTCACCTCCTTCTTTAACACACTGCTGCGCCGCCTCCAACACACCACCGACAGGTATGTACACAGCATACACACACTCCTACGTACACGCACACACACACACACACACACACACTTTACCATCCACTTCATTCTGCAGATATATATATCTCCACGGAATTAGGATTCCTTGTTGAAAATGGATGAATCAGTGTTATGCACACTGATATATGCTGACTTGTGGTATTATTTAGATGCCTGTAGGGCCAAGATGAATGTTTTAAAGTGCTACCACGTCTAATAGAACAATGCCTATGGCTGCATGGGAAGATGTTTTCTCAAGTCTACTTTGCAACCCATCTGATGTCTGATAATGTGGAAGTTAATATCGAAAATCCTAGGCGATGACTCCTATAATGTAGACAATAAATTCAATTGGAATTTAAGAAACGATCCATACTTTACTTTGAGTAGCACAGCTGCTCATCGATCCACATAAACTCTCTCATTATTCCTTATCTGTGTTCTGTCCAGGCTGTGTCTGACTATGGCGGGCCCGTTTGAGAGCCAGTTGGCCATGCGTTTGCTCCAGAGCCTGCGCGTGTCGGACGCCCCACGCTTCTATGGGCTGCCCAGCCTGGAGAGGACTCTGCTGGGCATGGTCCACCTGACGGCCCGGCCTGGCTGGAGCTCCCAGTGCCACTCACTGGAACCCCACGCGCTCCGTCTCAAGTACCTCAGCGGCCTGCTAGAGGTAGCTGTGTGTGTCTGTGTCTGTGTGTGTGCGCTTGTGCATGCATCTGTGGTCTGTCTTTATGTGTTGTGCTTTAATGTGTTTGTGTGTGCATCCAAGTGTGTGTGTGGTTTGGGGGAACTCTCTTCCAAGCAGAGACAGATGGAATTTGCAGTGGCACAATTTTGTTATGCCCGAAGAAATTTATTCATGTCCTAGAAGTATTGGCCTACCTGTGGAATTAATTAAAATCCCCCCCCATATATGGCTACGAGATACGAATAGATAAAGTTTTCATCAATTAAATATGCAGACCATGGCGTTAAGCTGCTGATGAGATATCATCCCTGCAGATTCCATCTGGCGCTCAGCACAGCCTCGCCTGGCCTCGGACCAGCTCCTGCAGAGTGCCAGGATGTACAACCAGTCCTTGTTCAAGCTAACTCTAATATGCTTTCAAACGCTTGGCCAAGGCGTGTCAATTAACCTCAGCTCACCCCAGCTGCAGCCCTCTCCCCTAGCCCTCACCTTTTCTCCAACAGCCCTCCAGCCCTAAGCCCTCTCCCCTAGCCCTCACCCCTCTCCCCCACCTCCCGCCCAGCCCTCCCCCGCCTCCCTCTGCCATGTAGCCGCAGGGCTCATCTGGCCTTGGCCTCTCACGTCTCCTTGGAGACGAGGCCCACTCCCTTTGAAGGGAAATCAAAGCAAAGGCACAGTCCTTTTTCCAGCTGTACTTAACCCTAATTTACATGCAGTGAATGACGATACTGTAACGGACTCAGGCTCTTTACTCAGAAATGCAGCGCAAATGATCACCGTTTTGATGTGAGGGCCGCCTCCTCTTGCCCTCGTTGCTCAGACGGACCCTCCCCCCTGTGCCTTCCTCCCCCAGGTCATCTCCTCCTTCTACGTGGAGTGGGGGGGCAACTCCATGTCCTTCATGGGGAAAGGGGTCACCAAGAATGCAATCATCTGCCTGCTGCATCTGTCCCATGAGATGATCGCAGAGGGCAAGGACAAGGTCAGAGCAACCAATGAAATGTCTCAGCCACCTGAGTGCTTACTTTACGTTATGTAAATATAACAACGTGCCAGTTGTGGCTTCAGGAATGTATAAGGATTCAGTCTGTCCTCTGTTTGACTTCTTTATTTATTCTGGACTGGTCTAGGACTTCATTTCCCAGTGGTCTTTGGGGCATGAGGCGGGTTCTGAGGAGCCCAGTGGGTCTCAGTTGGGTCTGGCTTGGCTCATTCCTTTGTGGGTAGACCGAGACCCAGAGGTAACCATGACAAAACACCACAACAACCGCAACCTAGCAACACACAGACACTCTTGTAAAAATGAAAACATATGTGAATGAAAAAAACTGATTTGAGGGATAATACAATTCTCTGTTGGACCTATGCTCCAGTTCCCTTGTAGTGGCAATGAAAAGCAAATGGCAGATTGATAGATGCTCATTTGCAGACTTCTGTTCTGTTTTATTTTCAAAATGTAAGTTCCCGTAGAAGTCAATCTGAGGGACTCCCTAGACAAGCAGGATCTCTATTTGCACTCCTCACTGTAAATGCCACCAATGCCAGAACAAATAACCAACAAATTCAAATATGCATGGAGAAGCTCTCTGGGGGCACTGGAGGGACAGATGGTGAGTCAGGTGTCCATCACTTAATAATCTGCTGTACCCACGCAGACACACACACACACACATGCACACACCAACATGTGGTACTTGACTCTCTCTCTCTCCTTCTATTCCTCTCTCTCTCTCCATCCCTCTATTTCTCTCTCTCTCTCCTTCTATTCCTCTCTCTCTCCATCCCTCTATTTCTCTCTCTCTATCCCTCTATTCCTCTCTCTCCATCCCTCTATTTCTCTCTCTCTATCCCTCTATTTCTCTCTCTCTCTATCCCTCTATTTCTCTCTCTCTCTCTATCCCTCTATTTCTCTCTCTCTATCCCTCTATTTCTCTCTCTCTATCCCTCTATTTCTCTCTCTCTCTCCATCCCTCTATTTCTGTCTCTCTCTCTATCCCTCTATTTCTCTCTCTGTTTCTATTTTTGCAATTCTCCCTTCTACACCCCTCCTCCTCCCCCCCCCCCCCCCAGGTGAGGTTTGCCAGTCTGGGAGTGGGCTCCTCCCTGTCCTGTCTACCTAGTGGGTGCCATGCTCTGTGTGCCAGCTGCCACAACATCAGTGGGGGCTTGTGGGGCACCCTGCTCAACATCCTGCTGGAGCGACAGGAGAGCAGCATGGTCCGCAGAGAGGTGGGGCCAGGCTGCAGGCCACAGGGAAACATATTACACCACACCACTCTCGATCACGCCACAAAATCAAATGGTGCAACACAATATATACCTCGCAGCGGAACGGGCCAGGCAGGATTTCAGCTTCCAAACGACATTAAAGTAAAATAACTGGTGTAAAATGTCTCGTCCTCGAAGAGATATGTGTCTCTTATAAATAAATACTATGTTGTCCTTTAATCAAAGTAAACTTGATCAGATAGTAATGCTTAACTGGCCTCTTTTATCTGCACAAACATCAGGAAATCTGCTGCCAAACCAAAATTAGTTTTAGACTGCAGGCTTACTGCTCATGCATTCAGTTAGGTACCAGTAGAGGGCAGTGTTGCTTGTGTTCTCAGCTCACCTTGTGTTTGTATGTGGGTGTTTTTATCTCCAGGCAGCATTTATCCTGCAAAATCTGTTGGTGATGCCCATGCCTGCCAACGCAGACGAGGCCAAAGACTCCCCTTGGCAGGTCGCTAACCAAACCCCACAATGACTGAAGGAAAAGAGAGGCTTCAATCTTTTACTTCCACCCCTCGCTCTTTCCTAACTGTCTCTTTCCCTTCTGTCGCTGCATATTTTGTATGCTCTCTCTCTCTCTCTCTCTGTCTCTCTCTCATGTCTTTCCCCTCCTCTTTCTGTCAGGCTGTTATGTTTTCAAGGCCTCTGGTCGTTTCATAACTCAGTTATTTTGTAGTCCTGCTGTCTTGTCCCAGTCGGGTGTTGCATGAGTTGATTTACTTTTCCTGCTCCTCCTCCCTCCCTCTCTCCCTCTCTCTTTGTTCTCTCCTCGCCCTCTCTCTCCTTCCTCCCCTGCAGAACCCGTGTGTTCATGACGAGGCATCCGGGGTGTCCTTGGTGGGCCTGCCTGCCCTTCAAGCCTTGCTCTACCACTGCCAGTTCTTCCAGCACCTCTCCCTTATGGCCTCCGTGTGCTACCGTGGACGCTACACCTTCCCCCTGCAGCCCTCCCCCCCTGCCCCCGCCCCTAGCCCACAGGACGGGCGCGAGGCGGAGGACTCTCTGAACCTGTGGAGGTCCTGTGCTCCTGCTGCCCAAGACCAAAGCAGGGCCTCTGGCTCCCTGTCCACCTCCAGCACTCTGGTTAGCATCACTAAATGTACTCCCAAGGTATGGAAGTGCCATAGGCAATCAGAGTGGCTGAAAGTACTGCTCCACTGGAAGCCAGTCTGCCATAGAAAACCACCATGTAAAGCTTTAAGATATATATGTATATATAATATTTGGAATACTCCTAAAACCATAATTCACCAAGTTGCTACCCATGTTGGGAGGTGGGGTCTGAAGTCTGATTGGTCCTTGTGTTTTCTCCGTCACAGCTCCTACCTGGGGGGTCCAGACCTCACTCCCCTGCAGCCACCTCCCCCTTTGGGACTGCCCAGGACACACCTGCCAGCAGACTTATGGCTCAAGGTAGTGTGTGTGTGTGTGTGTGTGTGTGTGTGTGTGTGTGTGTGTGTGTGTGTGTGTGTGTGTGTGTGTGTGTGTGTGTGGTATAGCATGTATCATATCTAAAGCCAATAACTTTTTTTTGGTAAATCCAAACTGTTTTTTTATTATTATTTTTTTTGTAATTCTTTTTGGTAATTTGACAGTAAATCTCTTGTGTCTGCACAGGCCAGAGTGACACAGATACCAGCAACTCTGTCATGTCCCAGGATTCCCGGCTAGGCGACCCCTCAGCCGAGGCCTGTGCCATCGTGACCCCTGACCTCCTGTCAGCACTGTGCAGCCTCCTACACAACCTTCTGGCCGTCCTTCCAGACTTCACCCTCGGAGCGCTGCAACACAGCCAGCTCCTCCAATCGCTGGCCAGGTTAGACCTTAAACACACCCACAATTGGACCAACACTGAAGCTCATGTGAAAGATCCCTGACACCTGAGTGCTAATTGTTATGGTTTGGTCAGCATCTCCAGTCAAAATGTCCAAAATACGATTGCTAAAAATACATCTGGATTACAGTTTGAAGCTGGGGTCTCGAGGCTACAGGCTCGCTAGGTGTTTCAGAATAAGAAAAGTAGTTCCCAAAACCTGTGTGCGAAACATGACAGCCTGACCAACTAGGATAGATGTAACTTCACCACGTCCTGTTTCTCTGCCGGCTATGTGTTGCAGTCTGGTGGACTCGAGGGCCATAGAGCGCTGTGTGTCTGAGCTGAGGAGTTCCCACACCCTCCCTGGAGACAGGGAGGGCATCAGGAGTCAGGTATGTAGAGCCTGGACTGTACTCTCCCAGTCAGCTCTCCCCGTACCCACACACACTGTCAAGGGCACAGCTTTTGAAACGTGGCCAATATATCAAGTAGTACACAACCTTGTCAGTGGGTACCAGAGTTGCTTCGAATGCTGTTAAGCTGTGGAGGTGAGGAGCTGAGGCTGACGGGTGGTCTGTCTGTTTGGCCTCCTCTTCCAGGTTCTCACCCTGCTCCAGTACCTGTCCAGCTACTGCAAGCTGCTGCAGACGTGTGTCGTGATCAGCAAGGAGCTGATTGGTCAGGCTGACTTCCTCAAACCGCTGCTGACCAATGTCTTTGCTGTCCTCACGCTCGATAACAAAGACTTGGGTGAGAGAGTCTCTGGCGGTGGGACGTATCTCTCATACCAGACTGGGTGTCTGTCCTCAGTCCAGCAGCATGTTCACACACTATCCATAATACTCTGTTAACAACATCTCTCTCAGGGCTCCACAGAAGAACATTTAAATTGATTTGAATCATTACAGTTTTTGAGTAATTACATTTTGATCGTTTGTGGGCGAGTCAATAGACTCAAAAGACCACTGTCCTGCCTATTATACTATAAAGTACCAACATGTCTGGATTTGGTGTTGACTAATGCTTAGTAGTCCTTGGTGATGTCTTATTTAACATAAGATCAGCCAGCTAACCCAGTCTTTACCCCACCGCCATTATTTAATCCCCTCTGTTTGTGTGTATGCGTGTGTGTAAATATCTATGTTTCTATATCTCCGGTTCTCCTGGGCCTCTCGTCAGACGTGCCTGTCCAGGCTGCGGTGTCTGTGTGCTGGACAGACCTGTTGACGCTCCTGGCTACGCTGGTTAGGAGGGACGGCTTCAAGGCTCATCCATCTGTCTGCGCTGTGCTGGGACCAAGCTGGCTAGCATTCACAGGTACACACTTACCCCCTGCTGTGTGTGTGTGCCGTGGCCAACTGCTGGGGAGTGAGAACATGCAGTTTTGTCCGTGCTTCCTCCCCTCACGGTCCTCCTCCCTCTGACAAATCGAGCTGTGGGGGAATCCGATGAGCCTGACACAAGATCAATGTTGAGCTTGTCTGTTTGCGTGTGTGCGAGCGTGCCATGTTGGCCATGTGGTAGGTATAATGAAAGGCCTGAGGCTTGGATGTGTCTTTAAGCCTTGTGCTGCCACATCGTTGTGTTTACCCAATTTTACCCAATACAAAAACAAATAAAAATTATTTTCTTTTAACCTTCGCAATGTGGGGGGTCTGAGACAGCCCAACGGTTAAAAGAAAATGCTTCACTTTGTTTTTGTATGCGGTAAAGTTGTCGCAATACGACGGTGGGTCACAATGACTGATGGGTCACAATGACCAGAAGATAACACAAGGGTTAAGCTGGTTAGGGGTTTGAGTCTTGTATGAATTAGTTTCAGTAGGCTGCGCCATGATGATTCATTCATAAAACCTGAAGCTAGTCTAGTTCTGTCACACGCGTTGACCATGGTGTGCCTCTTCAAATCTTCATCTAATGCGTCTGTGTGTGTTTGCCCGTGTGTGTGTGTGTGCAACCATGCGTGCGTGTGTGTGTGTGTGTATATGTGCGTGTGTACGTGGGGGTGTGTGTTTCTCCCCAGACACGTTATCTGTGTGTGTGGATCACTCGGAGCTCCCTCTCCACGTGGCGGCGCTCGACTTCCTGTGTGTTCTGCTCTCTGAGGAGGCTCACAGACGCTCCCTAAAGGTCACCCCCGTGACCCCGCACCCTGTGACGCCCATCTCGGAGGCCCTGAACGGCGCCCCCGGTGGCCAGATGTGTGAACTTCTCCTACAGGTACCACAACCTTCCAAACTCTGACCAGGCAACAGCTCTCTTTTAATTGATAGGAGCACAGAGGTACATTTCAAAGTGACATTAGTTTGACTGCAGATGTACTGATGTAGTCGATGTGCTGGGTCTCCTAGTCCAGACAGTGATTCTGCTTCCCCTGGTGTGTGAATACTAGAGCTTTGAGAAGAGGTCCTTCCAGGACCCGGTGAAGAAGCTGACTGCCAGAGCCCTGGCAGCCCTGCTAGCCTGCAGCCCCACAGCTCAGGACCACGCAGCTAAGGGTAGGACTACCAGACTATACTGGACTGGACCTTCTCTGGAGGAAAACTTTTACATTTGGCATTTTCTAACTAGGCCAGGAGCATGAAATAGCTTCCCTGTTTCTAGATAGAATTCCTTAGTTTAAACTTCCCCTGAGAGCGTCTGCCGGCTAGCTTCATGTCCAACACTGTTCTGTGTGTAGACTGTTTCACTGACTTTGTCTGACCTTTGTGTGTGTGTGTCTGCCTGTGTGTGTGCGTATTTGCATGTGTGTGTGTGTGTGTGCTGTAGCCGGCCTGATGGACAGCTGTGTGGAGCAGCTGAAGCAGAGCCAGGCCCAGCTGCAGCTGGAGTCTGTGAGGCCGGGCAGAGCAGTTCCCAGGAGGAAGGTGAGGAGGGCTGGAGGGCTGGAGGGCTGCATCTACCTGGCAACACAGCCTTACAACAACAGACACAGGAACAAATAGGAATGTACCCGAGGAATCATCCACTAAAGGATGTTTGAGTCTTGAGCTTGGTATTTATGTGTTAGGACTAACAGATGTTTACTCTCTCTGACGAGGTTCCTGATAGCTGTTGTAGATGTAAAGCCGTTGGATTGTTAGTGTTCTGAATCAAATCGATTGTCTCCCCACTGAGGTTTCTGTCACGGCATATTGGTGTTTATTTACACTGTCCACTGTGCCATTAGGAGGAGAGCTACATGAGGGAGGTTAAGATGGCTGCAGAAATCCTCAGGAATTGTCTTTACCACAACGACGAGTGCAAAGTGGGTATTGGCCTTTGAATAGCCCCCCCCCCCTCACACAAACGCACACACACACACACACGCTGATTGTTTTTTAATGAAGGCCATTGCACTGGTGCTGAGTCTAGAATTAGATTCACTCACATGCTGATGGGCCTGTTTATGTCTGATGAGACCCTTAACTCAGACAGCTCAGCCCTGCGGCTGCTGGCTGCCCTCCACCACCGTTACATCACAGATGGTAATTGGTACATATCCTCAACCAAGCTGTAGTTACATTTGCATAGGAGGGTCTATATGGGAACAGGCTTTAATGAAACACTTCCCTCTACAGTTATGAGCTAGCCTTGTGTTTGTGCACGGTTAGCAAAATGTAGAAACATAAAAGTACGTGTGTGGGTGGTTGTGTGTGTGTGTGTGCACGTCATGTGTGTGTGTGTGTGTTCAGGCTGTGGCTACTGATGCTCGCCTCGCCGCCGTGCTGCAAGCTCTCTGGCCCTGGCTCCTGGGGTACGACGCTGCTATGGAGGCAGCGCTGGAACTGCTGTGTGTTTACACCGCCAGCTGCACTGCAGGTAACCTGGGTGGGGGCGTGTTTGTGGAAGAGAGGGCAGGAGAAGAAGTAGACAGGGAGGGAGAGAGATAATTGGTCTCTGGGCGTGTGTGTGTGTGTGTGTGTCTGTGCGTGCAGGCGCAGTGCCTGGCTCGTGCGTACAAAAGTCTGCGTCTGTGGTCAGAGATCTGACTGAGTCATACACAGTCCTACCAAAAGCCCCATTGTCTGCTCTGATGACTGTTAAACAACATTCTGTTCCACTGTATAAGGCCAGCGCCGGCTAGCCTGCTGCCTGACAATAGCGCCCCTGTGAGGGGCCCTGAGCAGGCTGCCCCACCCTGCTGCTGGATGGTGCTGCTCTGCTCTGGCCTGCACATCTCTGGGATCTTTAGACCAAAACCACAAAGCACTCCAGTGTCTCTCACAACATTGATATTCCTTTGTGTGAGAGAGTGAGTGAGTGAGTGAGTGAGAGAGTGAGTGAGAGAGTGAGTGAGAGAGTGAGTGAGAGAGTGAGTGAGAGAGTGAGTGAGTGAGAGAGTGAGTGAGTGAGTGAGTGAGTGAGTGAGAGAGTGAGTGAGAGAGTGAGTGAGTGAGAGAGTGAGAGAGTGAGTGAGTGAGTGAGAGAGTGAGTGAGTGAGAGAGTGAGTGAGAGAGTGAGTGAGAGAGTGAGTGAGTGAGAGAGTGAGTGAGTGAGTGAGAGAGTGAGTGAGAGAGTGAGTGTGAGAGTGAGTGTGAGAGTGAGTGAGAGAGTGAGTGTGAGAGTGAGTGTGAGTGTGAGTGAGTGAGTGTGAGAGTGAGTGTGAGAGTGAGTGTGAGAGTGAGTGTGAGAGTGTGAGAGTGAGTGTGAGAGTGTGTGAGAGTGTGTGAGAGTGTGTGAGAGTGTGTGAGAGTGTGTGAGAGTGTGTGAGAGAGTGTGAGAGAGTGTGAGAGAGTGTGAGAGAGAGAGTCTATCTCTGTGTGGGTGGTTGAGTGTGCAAGAGTTTGAAACCCACTGTATAACGGAGAAACAGTCATGGGAGATCAATAGAAAGAGTTTAGAGTTGTGTGCAGGAATGAGCAAGCGGGCTTTGACTTTGATAAACGGGTACTGGGTCCTTTCATCATCTACCCATTCGGTTTGTGTGTGTGCGTGTGCATGCTATGCTGGAATTTTGAAGTCGTGGAAAGCAGGGGATATAGAGACAGGATGCTGTGTCTTGCATCTGAGATCCTTTCAGACAGCTTCCAGTCTGAATGCGTGTGACGTGTGTGTGTCTGTGTGTAGGTGTGCGACCGCATGTGTGCTTCTCAGTGTGAGCTTAGATGATGCAATAGCAAATTCTCAGGGTCAATATTTTCTGACGTCAGTCATCTTTTTTCAAAAATTCCATTATATTTTTTGCCTTTCTTCAGTGTAAATGAAGCAATAAGACTGTTAGTCTGTTAATAGAAACTGTTATCAGTGTTGTCAGTGTTTTTGACTAACTACATACATTCTCCCCTTGTGTTCCATGCCCCCGCCCCCTTTCCTGTTTCCCAGCATGCAGTGCTCTGTGCAGTACTGGTGGTGTGGGTGTGGCTCCTGGCCCTAGAGGAGCTGGCTCCCTCATGCACTTGGTGATGAGGCTGGCTTCAGGGCTGGCCTCTGATCTCAGCCTGGTCCAGAGGCTGGCCTTCTCCTTGCTGGCCAACCTGGCTGTGTCTCGAGACTGCAGGGGCATTCTGCACAAGGTGACAAACTCGGCCTGTCCCAGCTCTGCACCATGCAGACGTGACATCCTGGAAAGTGGTTTGGAACACGATTGTGTTCCTCTTCCAATTCTTCGTCAGTGGAACCACAGGAACTGTGTGACTTTCAGTTTCAGAAAACGACGGAGATCATCTAGTGACCGAGTCCCTCCACCTCAGTACCCCTCCCCCCTCTCCTGGGAAAGCTTCAGTGCTTGGAGCTGTTTGGTGTCACATTGAGAGGCAGAATAGATTACCTCAAAAACGGATTACATGTGATGTTTAGAAAGAGTTGCCATTGAAAAATCAATCAATTAAAATGTACCACCAAATTATTCATGAGACTTATGAGGGAAACCAGTGCTGGAATCGTTTAGCTGAATCAGAAACGCAGTTGGTACTTTCCTAACCATTCCGAAGTCTAATTAAGGATAGTGTATTTACTAGGTTATACATTTGCATATTGGTGCTGCAGATTTATAAATCTACAATCTACAAAATAAAATGTAAAAAAAGCTTGCCCTCATTTTCTTGACAGAAAATGTGTTTTAGCCTCTGGCCATGAACCAGCAGAGACACGTAGTGTCCAGTACATGTAGAGTACTTCATGCTTCTCTTAGTCCCCATCTGCAGCTTTCTCCTTCTCCTCTTTATGTTAAGAGAGCAGCATGCTGATCTATCCTGACGATCCACTCTCTCAGCTTAGTCTGAGCGAAGCCTCACAATTCACACAGCTCTCCTTTCCCTTCTCCTTCCTCGTCCAGAGTCATTTCCTGCAGGGCTTCCTGGCTGTTCCAGTCCCCAAGGCAGGCGGGGGGAAGGCGGGGGGTCTGCTGGGGCTGTGGCTGCGCCTGCTGGTGTGCCTGACGCAGGGCGAGGACGGCCAGCTGAACGTCCTCAGGCTCAACGGAGCTCTGGAACTGCTGGCCGACGTCGCCGGGCAGCATCGCCACGGCAACAGGCCGCTGGCGGCCGACGCCGTCCTCATCCTCCACAATGTCTGTTTCAGCTCGGCCAACAAGCCCCGCCTCCTCGCCAACGGTACGCAGTGCAGCGCACGTATGGGGAAGATGGGAGGGATGAGGAGAGGGAGGGATGAGGAGAGGGAGGGATGAGGAGAGGGAGGGATGAGAAGAGGGAGGGATGAGGAGAGGGAGGGGTGAGGAGAGGGAGGGATGAGGAGAGGGAGGGATGAGGAGAGGGAGGGATGAGGAGAGGGAGGGATGAGAAGAGGGAGGGATGAGGAGAGGGAGGGATGAGGAGAGGGAGGGATGAGGAGAGGGAGGGATGAGGAGAGGGAGGGATGAGGAGAGGGAGGGATGAGGAGAGGGAGGGATGAGGAGAGGGCTGTTTCCACTGGAAAGTCGGCTCTTCCAGTGATTGTTGTCTGAAACAAGTCTTGGCATTTTTTAAGAAATGCTGGGTGTAGAAGTATCTCACAGTGAACTGAAACCCAAAAGCCAATAGTGTATTGTTTGTGTGTTGCAAGAGTGGAATGTGACACTTTGGGGGTGTAAAAGGAAGTGGTCTTTCTTACATCCTCAAGCTGATTCCCCCTCTGTGTACGAGTTGTGGTTAATGACGTCAGTGGAGAAAACTGTTAACCCATGCCAAAACCCTCCTTTTGTACATATTTAGAGATGAGGATTGGAGAAGTTACAAAAATTATCTTTCCTCTGCACATAACATCCACAAGGTTGATGCCATAAACCAGGCCATGTGTCATGAAAGACCACAAATATGCTTCTAACGTCCTTCTGTTCGTTGTTTGCATGCTGCATCTCAGACAAGGCGATGAAAGTGTTGGTTTCCTGCCTGGACAGTAAAGACACAGATATCCAGTCCATGGGAGCCTCAGCCCTGTGGGCCCTCCTCCACAACAACCAGAAAGTAGGCTACAGTACAGACCTCTCCCCATTAGATTTATACTGGTTTATTAGCAGGGTATAGCTTTTCATTGTTTTTTCAAAATGCAAAAGTAAGACATTTGTTGGAGAGAGTTGGAATTCTAAACTGTAAAGAGAATTTCAGCCCCGTAGAGAGCCATTGAGTTAAGCTGTTGCTAACCTCTCATTGTTTTCTCCACAAAGGCCAAAACCACTTTGAAGTGTCCTTCAGTCAGATTCCTGGTCGATGAGGCCTACGCTGCCACTAAGAAAGGTACAGTAGGGGTTATTTATTCTCTTTGATTACCAAGAATGTGTCCTTATAGAGAATTAAAAAAATAGCTGAGTTAGTAATCTGTAGAACTAACTGTGTTTCTGTGTGTGTCTTCCCCTCAGATGCAGAGAAAAAGCAAAACCCTATAAATGCCTACTTGCTGAAGTGCCTTGAAAGCTTGTCCCAGTTGTTGAATACCTGATGCTGATGACAATATATCATATTTTCCTATTTTATAAAATGTAAAATGTTAACTGTATTTGTATGTTATTTATGTTTACATTGAATAGTTTGTGTTGATGTTTGTTAGTTTTAAAGAATGTGATTGAATCAGGCAATAAAACGTCAGTGGTTAAATGCTTTGTACTGTAACTTTATGTTGAATGTGCTGTGAGGTCATCTTGGTGCTGAATGATCTAGAATGCAAAGATGTTTGTTTGTAGAATTTATTTGGATCTTTATTATAGCATCGAAATCTAGTACACATTATTACGTTTAATTGAATAATATTCTTAATATTAATGTAATAGAAATGTCAACAACATCCCTACCATAAGAACATATGTCTTATTCAGGAAACTCTCAAAATACACTTTTGTGGTTTTTTGACACAATGTGGCTGTGTGAAGTAGATAAGAGATACAGAAACTAAACTGAAAACAAATTTCCTGTGATTTGAGTCAACAGATTCCTACAGTATCAAAGGAGATAACAAAGTCCTACAGTACCACTTTGTTATTCCCTAGTCTGTAAATAGATTGTAATGTAACTACAAACTAAAGTGGATGTACTCTTTATTGTAAATATTGAGTATAACACTCTAGTTTTGGCATCATTGTAACCATGACAACATGTGTGTGACTATTGGGGCAGGGCTTCTCGTAGTGGTGGGCCATGTAGCATAAGATGGCCACCACTGCTCACCCTGGCCACAAAGAGTGTCTGTGTAGAATGAGCAAAGCGTGGGTTACCATGAACTGTCTGCCAGTAGCTGAAGAGCCTCTGTGTGGCTAGCCTCACTGCTAGCAGGAAGTGTAGTCTTGGTTCCTCTCCACTCATCTCATCAATGCAGCTCTCATTCTGCCTTGGAGGGGCAAGATGGAAGCTGTACAAAAGGACCACTGGTACTTGTTGGTACTCCTTATCTTTTTCCCGCTTCTCAAAGGTAGGCTTTTTCGAGTTTTGGTGTCTTTTGTAGAGAAATATGTAAACGGTTTCCGATCAACGTTGACATTGTAACTGAGAATGTTGTGTTTTGGGAGAGATTTATTTCCAAGGCTAAGTTTCTTGACTATGGAACACTTCAACCACCTGCTTTCTTATTTTCAACCAACTGTCTCATCTGACTAATAGTGTTTATCTCTCCAGCTGTCCTTATAAAGACAGGCGAACATAACTGAGCTCTCAACAAGCTGATGAATATGATAAAGACTCAAACTGTACCCACCTCACATCAGCCAGAGCTCCCAGAGGTGTAAAACCAGGCATGGGATCTTTTATCATCTAGCGGTGATTGAGGTGTTTGAAGGTGTGAGAGTTTGATCACTGGCTTGTGTCAGCTCTCTTGATTTGTGAGGGCTTCAATTAGCCTTATTAGTGAATCCCCAGTGACACACACACAAAGCTGGAGTGACTGAAGACGGTTGCATCTCAGTCTAAAATGTAATTTGTGCAAAAATCCAAATCTTTTTCATTGTCTTGGAATTTTTTTTCCAACCACTTTCAAACCAAAGACCCAAGGACATGTATTGGCTAAAAGCAAACCTTAAACGTTTGTAAGCAAACCTTACATGATACACTGTGATGATTATAAATGAAGCATATTAACGACATACACCTGCCCTGACTAGTTGCCGTCCAGCAGAGAGAGAGTGTTGCTACGGTGAGTCTAGAAGAAGGGATGGTTCTGGACTGTCTGTGTCCGTGGGAGGGGAACCTCAGCATGGTGTCCTGGACCAAGGTTCCGGAGAAGGATCCTGTGGCAGTGTTCCACCCTGACTACGGCGTGGCATTCTCCCACCTGTACCAAGGCAGGGTGGCCTTCATAAGGGGCACACACCTGGACGGCAGCATAGCCATCAGTAACGTCAGCCAGCAGGACCTGGGCCTGTACCGCTGCTTTGTCCAGACGTTTCCTCAGGGCTCCTGGACCAGAGACATCATGGTGGAGCTCCATGTCTCAGGTACACCCCTCTGAACCGCAGCTGTTCCCTACTTCACATCCATGGTTATTTAATTTGTGGACTGTCTTTTTTTCGTAACTGCTATTGTTTCTCAGTGTAGGTTATAAAAATAGATATTTACATTTATTCATTTAGCAGACGCTTTTATCCAAAGCGACTTCAAAGAGAGAGCTTTACAAAGTGCATAGGTCACTGATCATAACAACAAGATAGCCACAAAACATTGCGAGTAGCCAAAACAGCCAAAGCACACATTGTGAACAACCAAAGTAAGTGCCAAAGGGAAGAACCATAAGAGCATGTAGTTAAATAAACAAGTTACAATTAAACAACATGAACCGCTATACGTGCAAGTGTACCTGTGGAAAAAACAAGCAAATATTTGAGGAACAACAGCTCTTTTTTATGCCACAGTTGTCACAAATAAGACTATAGTTATCAGGCTTGACGGACTTGCTTGTGTCTCTGAAAACAGAAGAGCCTGAGCTCTTCACCACAGCCGTGACCCCCGAGGTGATCAGGGCCGATACGGAGATGGTGGCCGAGAGAAGCGACAACCTGACCATCAGTTGCAACCATGAACACAACGGGACCGTCTACCAGGTTACCGTGGAGAAGCTGGGCCGCAGCCAATCGGGTGGCAGCACGGGCACAGGCATCATGGCGGTGTGCCGGGTGGTGAACGGCGGTCTGGTGGGGGAGGAGTTTATGTCCAGGGGGAGGGTGGACTGTACGGACAGCCTGGACGTGAGTCTTCAGCTGACGGAGGTGGTGGAGGAGGACGGGGGATTCTACCGCTGTCGTTTCTCTACGGATGCTGGGGTCCAGACCACCACTGTGCTACTGACGGTGCCCAGCCCAGGTGAGAGGTCAGAGGTCACACACTCACACAGTGTTTTCTCACCTGAGTTGAGAGGTCAGAGGGTTTAACCCTTGCGTAGTGTTCATGTTCGTGCGAAGCACCCAATGTTTGGAAGTCTGACAGGCGTACGACTATTTGAGTTTGTGAAACAACATGGCTATAACAATTTCCCCCAAGTGAACATTGGGTCCCACAGACCCAAACACCACACAAGGGTTGGTATTGTCTTGAAGTCAGATATCACGTTCCTATACTTATGTAACCCATGTCAGGGTTTAGATATCAAACACAGTCACAGTATAGTATATGAAAGTGACAGATTGGTGAACAGGTACAGTATATCACAAACTACGTCGGGTGTTCAAGCGTATTACGAAAACTTTATTCAGCTTATAAGACATCCATCTCACTCACATACGGAAACATCATTCATGTAAATCAAAAAAACATTAAGAAGACTACATCCGCTAATCCATGACACAGACTCACTGTGGATTACCACCTCCACCATACCAACCACTTCGTAACGGGGAGATCCACTAACCAAAACGAAAGACTAACCAAAAACTGAACAGACACTAATATGTAGATGATTCGTACAGAACCAGCTCTTACCACAGGAAGTGATGTGTGGGTGGGTTCCTTGTGAACAGGTGCCAGGCAGTATGAAAACACCTCCCTCACCCAGCATGCGTATCTCTTATCTTACCTTTGAGCCTTAACAATTGTATTACAAGGCCTATTATAGATGCTAGTTATTTTTACGAAGGTGTTTTAGTATAGCTGTTTTCTCTCCCTCAGTCTCTATCTCAGTCTCTATCTCAGTCTCTATCTTGTTGTCTTTGTTCCACTCTTTCACTCTCTTGCTCCTTTCTCTCTACTGACAGGTGAATCGAGCCTGTCTGAGTATGTGATCTACATCTATGTGGGAAGTGGAGCTGCAGTAGTTCTACTGCTCGCTGTCACTCTACTACTATTTGCATTGCACAGGTGAGAATCAAGCATGAAAACATGATCCGTATTCAGAGAAAACCACGATGGGTTGAACTGAGGTTTAACAATGCGTATGTGTTAGTCATCCTAGCTTGAGGTTAACATGCAAGGCAACCTATTTTGTGAGAAAGTGGTTTTGCTGTGAAACTGCAAACTGTTTTGCTGTTGTATCCCTCTTTTCTCGTTGCCTGAAGATGGTGCTCTCCTTTTGCTGTCTTCCTAAGAAGGGCTTTGGCACTGTGCTACTTTTACATGAAGTGGACTATGTGATGAGCTAACATCCAACTACAGGAGTCACTGAAAAGAGCCTCTGTCTCTCTCTTTCCCTCTCTCTCTCTTTCTCTCTCTCTGTATCTCTCTCCCTCTCACCACAGGAAGAAAAAGAGGAGAGAGGAGTACAAAGTCAGACTACACCCAGCTCATCGGCGGGTAAACATGACTTTATCTGCCATTCACACTGAGTGTTAATTGTTTGTGCTTACTACTGTAACTATACACACTGATACTTTAATAACCACCCTCTTAGTAGCTGCTACGCTAACTATCTACAATTCTGCTATCAGTCAGAAATCTGCCTTTAACGGCACATCTCTAACTCTAACTAATGTCAAATACTTGATATCTCTAATTTCTTCCTAGCACCCTAACACATATGAGAACATAGCTTTACATGACAAGATGGAGAAGGGGAGGACGGCCAAGCAGCCTAGAGAAAGCCCAATGTATGCCAACGTGCAGACCATACGACAGGAGAACAAGAGGAAGCGATAGCGAGCACTATTCTCTGGAGTATCTATCTGGTCTGAGGCCCGCTGTCAGAACCCATCACTCTGCATCTAACAAGCTGGGGTGGATGAATGAACCGCAGACAGAGGCCCTAAACCCTGGGACTGAAACTCTGCAGTACAAGGCTTCTTTGTACTGTGGGTAGTTGCGTTGCCATGAGAGGCTGTTGTTTTGCCTCAGATGAACAGTGCACATCTAGTCCATGTGATGTTCCTACAGAAAATCGCCGTATTTTTTTGTTGCTATGTTTAGATGCAGCTCATGGAATGTAACATGTTTTACATATTTACCACAAGATAGTTTATGTTTATAGAGACACAGATGGGAGATGACATCAGTAGTGATTCTGAGCACAGAAGTTTGACTGAAATTCCTTTAATCATCCTCTCATTTCACCCCTCCCATTTCTACAAGCCCTGACAGTAGCTTCTAACTCAATCAGCGTAGACAAACAATAACCTAATCAGGCTGCATCGTCCCAGAAGAACAGTCCCTTTGATGATTCTGCTGGGAGGGACTGCTACTGTACTGGCATGTGGATCTGGATGAGCCTGGTTGCTCATCAGCAAAGGGGGACAATTAATTAAGACAAATGTTTATATTGTCTGCATGTCAGCCATAGAGCAACGTTATTTTTTATAACTAGAGGAAAACAGAAGAAAAAAAATCTGATCATAACAGAGATTGCAAAACTGGGAATGTTTGTTCAATGTGAGAAGAAGCACACTTTTGTGAATGTCCTCCCTCTGTAGAGATGGAGACAGTGGCACAGGGAATGACTGATGCAGCGCGTCTGGCACTCGGCTAGAAGACGGCCCTCCTGAGGAGGTGAGGCGCGGAGAGATGGACAATGTACATCTGGAACACAGGGTTGTCTTTTAATTCATTAAGTATACATGGCTTCCATGGTATGTTGGGTGTGGAGGTGTTTCCTGTTCTTGTATTGATCTCACAGACTAAATAAAGGATCCTTCTGTCAAATACGGTAGGGTATGTCAAATGCATTGGCTTGAATTGAAAAGAAAACAATATGAAGGCCTTGATAGCATAACTTAATTTATTCTCTGTTTTTACTCAAATAACATAGTGTATGTACATTTAAAGTGAAAACAGTAATCTACACTCAAGGTGTGAAAAGTGCTATGAACAGATATTAAGACAAGTAACAAAATGGGGTGATCATTTCCACGGACGTGTACCAACATCAAACTGACATCTTAAGTGACAAGAACTGACAAAAAGTACATGTTTTTTTTTCTACATGATAGTGAAAACAAGATGTGGTAGAGGAGAAGGACGATAACATATATATTAGGATAACACTTTACATTAGTATATGTGTTACAGTGTAATTGCCTAAGGAAGTACAATGTAATTGGCAAGATGAAGACATGGGCTGTACTTGTATCATACATACATTAATGTTGTGGAATAGACTGTAAATATACACTGTGATGGTATTGCCACCAAGCATCACTTTGCTCGTTCATGGGGCTGTAGTAAGACTCTCCAATTAGGTATTTTTGTTAAATTTGTGATTATAGTGTTCCACAACTTAATTACATGCTATGTACAAGCAACTCAATTTGTTAAATGCCTTTTACACAGTACTTGCTTATGTAATTAAACTGAAACAAGAATACTAAAGTGTTACCTAATAATGAATATAAAAGTGAAACTATAACTATCACCTTGACTGGCATGGGAGAGATCCTCCATGGTAAATGGAGCTACTGTGTTTCCAGCTGTTATACTGGAGGTCTTGTGGAATTGAGAGAAGGCAAATGAACAACACAAACAATATTTTTTTTTTTTTTTTTTTTACAGTTATTAGAGTATCTTAAAGATACTAAGGACCTTTCTTAGAACGGCACTTTCTCTGAATATCATTTACATTACATTTAGTCATTTAGCAGACTCTGTTATCCAGAGTGACTTACAGTAAGTACAGGGACATTCCCCCCGAGGCAAGTGGGTGAAGTGCCTTGCCCAAGGACACAACGTCATTTTGCGCGGCTGGGTATCGAACCGGCAACCTTCTGATAGGTAGCCCGATTCCCTAACCGCTAAGCCATCTGACCCCCCATATCAAACCCATCTGTGGGTTTAATCCTGCCACAAACAATGTTTTTTTCCCCCAATACATTTTAAGTGGTATGCAACTGTGAAATATAAACAACTTTAGAGTGTTTTTATGTATTAGTTCAGCATGTCTTGGACTTTGTACCCAAATCTGTTATTAGTTTTCCATCATTGAATCCAAATACATTTAAATACAATATTCATGATGTAATGAATGTAATAGTTAAAAACAAATGTATGATTTGGCAGATATAAAATGGATGTCTTTGAAATTATAATACAATACAAACATTCACACAGCAGAGGAAGGGGTCGAATGACATTGAATACGGTGCCTATCTGTCATTTAACCAAACCTCTGTCTGATTGTCTCTAACTGTACATACTGACATTGTGTTCGTACCCTGTCCATGTGTTTCACCATATCTTTTATTTTACATAGTTACTCATGTCAAGGTACTTCACAGATACTGTCAAGATAACATTTTGGAATTGTGAGGTCATATACTTGGATCTCATTTGATAACCAGCTCAGTTCCAAGGAGGGAGATTTGACTTGGTGTTTGGCTCACACGCTGCAGATGATGTCGGAAGGCACTTCATACTGTGGCTTATGGACAGGGACTTAGGTCGCTAAACCCAGAGGAAACATTGGTCAAACCAGTTACACGCATATCTCATTGCCATGAAGTACAAACATGAAAAAGAGTCACATTCAAGGGGCTTCAAACAGTGTTCAGTCTGCTTGTTAGACTTTATGACTTTACGAGAAAGTAGGAATTTTGTTTTACACCAGATATGTGGAATCACTTAAAATAAATACTTTTGTAACATAACCTTCTCCTCAGCATTGCTCTGCAATCTGCATACCTATGTTTTTTTGTCATTTAATTTTTGTCAAAAGCAGTGATGAAAGGGCTGTTTGGAAGAGAGGTCTACAGTGAGATGACATAGTACATAACATTACATGTCTCCATATGAAAACTAAAAAACGTTTTTTTTGGTGCAATATTTTAGGCAACTGTTGTCACGCAACACCAACAAAAAAAAGTCAATGATAGTATCATAACTATAGATACTGTATGTACCACTCTGCATTAAACACTCATTTATGGACGTACAATTGTATTTCATACATGTTGCTATACAGATTTCTACATCCTTCGTAAGGATTTGGAATGTCCAGTTTTGGCCAGTCAGTGCTTGTCATTGGAGCAGTTCGGGGCTGCTGTTTGACTCGTAGCCACTGGAGGGCGATAGCACCTCTTCCTGGTGCTCTGGTGTGAGTTGCTCCTCTGTTTGCTCAGACAGGAAGCTGGGGAAAGTCTGTGCTCGGGGAATAAGTGTCATCGTCAAACTGGTTCCTAGACAGAAGGGAAAATGTAATGAACATTTTCTAAATCCCAACAAGCTTAATTTTATATTTCTGAGGTATAATCAAATAAGCTGTTGGTCACGTGGTTTGAAAACTGACTCAACAATATGGATAAAGACCCACATTTTCCCTATACCGCTAACAAATATATCTCATTTCCACTCGAAGAATTCTACCACAGATCAGGCTTCTGGTAGTCCACTTTAGATATGATGTGTGGGAATTATATGGTATGATGGTTTTCCTGGCTATACCAAAAAAACAACAGTACTCTGAAGAGAATTTCCCTTTCCCTAATTTAAATTAATTACCCAATCAAGTGCACACTTCATGTCATTTGAGGAAAGAGGACTGGATGCTTTGGGGAGGTAAATAAGGAGGGCTTCTGTTAGACTGGGATCATCAATAATGAATGTGAGGCAATTTGGAGATGTGCAACAGAGGTAAGATAAGTATACAGTGCCAACACTGGTGATTGTTTGCTAGACAAGTAGAAAGTGTCCAACAATCAATATTTCATGAGGTGCAAAATCCTACAAACACTGTAATCAACTATGCCCAGCAGTTTTACTGGACAATCCACCAGTCTAATGGGCTCAGCAGTTCAATCACACATCAATATGTTCAAGAGCTGAGGACCATTACTTTTTGAGTTCACTCAGTGCAGAACACGAACGCAAGTTTGATTAATGAATTTAAAGGGACTCAATGGTTTTTGTACTTCCATTCAATAATCTCAATTAATCAAGGGTTCCTATAAACGACTGCCTTTGCGTCTCTCAGCAACTGCCTTCGTTTCATATTCAGCATGTCCAACATATCAACTGATGCAGTGCGTTCTGCAGGGACAAGGACATGTGCTGGCAGGCCTGTGAAGTGCCAGTGCAGTAAGTTGGAGCTGGAGTGTCCTGTGGTAGAGCTGGCACTGCTGGCTGGCTGCACTGTCTGTGCCACTCTGCCAGTCTCCTGTGTGGGGTGCCAACCGTGCCACCATGGGGCCTTGGGACTGTGTGTGGTTCTGCCAAGACTCTGTTACATCCTCTAACACATAAAACACACCAGGTCACCTTGGCCAGCTCTGCGAAAATGATGTTAACACTGAGGTGAGAGTGGTAGGAATAAGAGGAAAGAGAGGAATGAGAGAAAACAGAGAATGTTTACATGTCTGAGAGAATGAGAGTTTGTGTTATATATATATATATGTGTGTGTGTGTGTGTGTGTGAGAGAGAAAGAGAGAGAGAGGCCGATGGGAAAGGGGTAATGAGGAGCCGGTTGCACCAGTGGGGTTTCAGAAAGAACAGGTGGAGGGAATGAGTCACACTCACACACACATACACACACACAGTCCCACTCTTAATGATAAAATGAAGTTGTGTGCCCTATGAGCCCGGTGAATGTTGTTTGCAGTCCACTCCCTTCGACTAACTTTGGAGAACCAGCAAAACTATCCTTTGAACATTTCAGTCAAGACTGGAACACAGGTGAATATCCTTCTCATGTTTCAGTCCAGACAGTCTGGTCTCCTCCTTCACCAGTGACATGCAGGTGGGGAACAGAGTTACCGGTAGTGAACCATGTGTGTGTGCTTAGTACGTTCACTAAGCACACACACACACACAAGTGCAGACATACACAATCACACACAAACTCTCACAACACAGGTTCCCTCATAGTGAACCATCGAGCATTGGTACGCATGCGCACACACACACACACACACACACACAGACTAAAAGGCAGACAGTGATTTGTCAGTGCCTTTTCATTACAAGGGAAGGTCATGTCACCCTATCTGGTCTAGCGTGACAGCTGATGATGGGCAGGGGGCGGAGGTGGGTTTGGAGAGGGAGTGGTACAGGCACCCTAACCCATACACACTCATACACACACACACACACACACACACACTCATACACACACACGCACACACACACGCACACACACACACTCATACACACCCATACACACACACACACTCATACACACTCATACACACACAAACACACTCATACATACACACACACACATACACACACACTCATACACACAGACACACTTGCACAAGTCCTGCAGTGTTTGATCACCCCAGATGGCCATCTAGTAACACCTGCACCAAGAGAAGGAGAGTCCCTTCCACCTGGCCAGGTTAGGTAAGAGCACTGACAGACCAGGCCAGGTCACTGGATACAGCACTATAAGCTCTGTTTGTAAGAAGACAGAGTGAGAGAAAGCGAGAGAATGAGAGAGGATAGTTAAAGACATTTTTTGATTGAGATAGAGGAAGACATCAATTGAAATGGCACACACTGTAATGGAGGAAGTCTTGTACATTTCCCATTCCAGTATCTGTGCTGGTAATTGAACCATTTCAGACATAACAGGGTTGTGCTTTTATTAGAACTTTTATTTCTGCTTATTATTTCTTTGCATCAGCAATCTGCCTGCGAAAGAAACAGAGATCGGCTCTGAAACTGCATCCCATTAAGTAAAATAGGCACCAGCAGATGAAATAAAAGGTAATTATTTCGTGTAGTTCCGACTTTGGGTTGAGAAGTGATAGACTTTGCAATATAATTTAACAAAACTTTAGATCTACAGCACCTTTACACTGTAACAGCTACATAACATGTTGACATTGTTCTACAAAACCTAACCTTAACTTCGTCTCCTCCCAAGGAGTAGGCTACGTCTACAAGTTTTTAACATTTTTGGCAACAGTCACACTGAAATAGGTAAGTATTCAAAGAGGGTAATTGGCTTGTGTGTTCCTGATTAACTGAATAAAAAATCAAAATAAATAATAAACAAAACAGCAGCAGAAGTAAGGCTCAGAGGGACAGGAAACAGTGTTCCTTAATTATTCCCCAGACCCGGGGGGATTTGAACGCCACCCGACCATGACTCAGCAAATTGAGCGTGCTGATTGGATATTCATCATGTGCACACTGATACCCAGGGAGCTGCTTGTCCCACCCCAAAGAAAAGCTCAATCTTTCACTTCAGCTCAGACCTAAATCAGCATCCTTCCCTCTTTCAAGTAATCATGTACTGATACAGCCTCAGTCTTTAAATACATCATCTTTAATTACAAAGTTAGCCTTCGTATGAGGTTAACACTATCTGTATTACTAGATCTATCATGTGCATCTGAGATGTTTTTGTGTGTGTCTGCTTTGTGTTTTGTTCATTTTCTATCCAGTATCCAGTAAGTGTACTGGATACAGTGACCAGTAATGTAGGCTTCAACAGAGCAGGCACAGGTCAGTGTGTACCTGTGTGTCATAATGATAACTTTTCCGACATTTCATAACTATGGTCACATGTAAGTGAGTCACTGCAGATCTGGTACACAGCAGCTGCAGATGAAATCGTGGGGTGAAATCACACTTGGGTACAGTACCTACGTCACATCAGCTTGTGCTGAGAGGTTTGATAAGAACAAAGAAAATGTAGGAAAATAAAGAATTGTCATTTATTCCTAGGAAGACAGACTGGTGCGTTGTCACTGCTGGGATGGTGTTTACTTCCAACAGCACCTTGAGGGGCTGGGAACTGAACAGTGCTGTCAGGTCACCAGGAACCTGAAATGACTTCAACTGAGTAACATTCAGAGGGCATACTTATACTTTATAAACTGGGACTTTAGATGGCATTCAAACGGTCGTAGAACGGCCCTGTCACTCCAGATCACCGTGTCCCCTCACTGTAGCACCGCAGGGCTGCACTGCCTCATCAGATACACTGACACATTCAATTTATTCATTGAGGACGAGAATAAGACAAGCTGAGTTGAATGTGTACGAGAACAAAGAAGGAGAGATAGGAGGAAGTGGGACAAGGAGGAGACCTCGGAGACGTAATGAGTAGGGGAGACAGTGAGGAGGACAGGGTGGAGAAGAGGAGAAGCCAGGAGAGCTGGTGAGGTGAAGGAACGAAGAAGAGGAAGGATGAGGAGCGATGAGGAGGAAGAGGAGGGAGGGAGGAGAAGGAGATGAGAGAGGAGGGGGAAGAGAAATGAGAAAGCGGAGAGAGAGGAGGAGGAAGACAGATGAGAAAGAGAATAGATGAGAGGAGAGATGAGAGAGTCCTGTGTCAGAACCCTGCTCACCAGGGGGGTGGACCTAATGGGCCGACAGGAAGATGAAGATGAAGAAGACCCTGGGCTGCCCACCACATTGATGAAGGATCTCCAGACAAAATGTTTCAGGCTTTAGAACCACATTTTCAGACCAAGCTGATTTATAGACCTTTGTAGTATGTGATACTGTACATAACCATTACAGTTTTAATGTACATCAAAATATTTATTTAACTTATTGACTGTACAAGTGCTGAAAGTAGCCTCTAAATATACTGGTCACACCAGATATATGAATTAAGTAAATTCCATCTTATCAAGTAATTAGTAAGTGAGGAAAATATTTCTTCGTAAAGATTAGTCTCAACCCTACCAGACTCCAATTTCTTTGATCAGTGAAAGCCCAAAGGCTTACTTCTTAGATAGGTACACTAATAAACTAATGCTATCTAATCTGATCAGGCCCTCCCTCAGACAGCATCCTGGCTGAATGCAGGCTGTGGTTCTGACCAGATGGCCTGTTCAGGCAGCAGGCAGGTTAAATATTACGTCTCAGTAACATTACCTGTGCAGCATGATCCTCCCACACACACACACACACACACGAACACACACACACACACACACACACACACACACACTACTCTTTTGACTTAATGCGCCCACTCTTTTGTTACCCCCAACTGGTTGTACAGCACACACACACACACTAATTTACTGGAGCAGATAGACAAGTCTGTGTTCTGTTCATGGTCATTACAGTTATACATCTGGGCTGTGCTCCACTGTACCTTGGTAACTGTAGAGGTCTCCCACGCTGTTCTGACGCATAATGTGGTGCCAGTAAGCACTCCGAGGCAGGGAGATGGACTTAGTTAACGTCTCGTTAGAGTGCGTCTGAAACATAGACCATAAAAAACATGCGTTTCTGAAACAGAGACTTTACCGAATCTCTACTCCAACAAGGACAGCTATAAAAAAAGAAAATCATCATTAATAAATACTTAAATATGATACAACCGTTCTGCTGTTTCAGTGGCTGATTCGGGAATGTACCAGCATAATGTATTTCGTGTAATTTTCTTCTAAATTTGCATTAGAAGACCTATTCCTAAAGTGCTGACCCAGAGCTAAAGCCGTCTGTGTTTTCCTACATGTAGCTTTGTGATTTATAGTTGTGAGTGTAAAGCCTGATTTTGGAATGATTCCCACACGGCGGGGTCCAAGACCATGGCCATATGGTCAAGGCTCATCAACCTCTAGGAAAGGCTACATAAATAAAGAATACAGATGATAGCAGAGAGGAAGGAAGAAAGGAAGGAAGGATCATGCGGAGGGGGGGGGGGAGACAGAGGCTAGATCCATGGGATGTCAAAAGGCACTGATCCAAAACCAAACTTGGGGGAGTGTGTTTGAGTACATGTGTGTGTGTGTGTGTGTTTCATGGGCAGCTGACTAGTGAAAAGGGTCATTCAAAATCCGAGGGAGGATTCCATAAAACATTGTCTCAATACTCAGAAGAAAGATGAAAACCCAAACGCATATAGACAGCATAGGGTAAATAATTTTCCAAATGAATATTCAGTGGCAGTAGAATCAAGGCTAACCATTCCAGCTCTGTGAAACATCTTATTGTCTCAGGTTTATATAATGAGGTTTTTATTTTACCTTGAGTGTCTGAGTTGGGGGAGGGGGTGTCTATCTGTATCCTGCATAAAGGCTAGTATGTGTCTTGTGTGCATGTGTGTGTTTGCCTGTGCGAATGTGAGTGTGTTTGTCTGCGCAGATGTGTGTGTGTGTGTGTGTCGCCAGTACCTGGGAGCTCTTCTCCATTTCTTCCATCATCCTCTCATGCTGCTGGGCGATGGACAGGGTGGCAGAGTGGACCCGCTGGTAAATCATCTCCCCCTCCCTGGTCTGGAACGTGAACAAGCCCTCCCCTGTGTCACACATCCTGAAACAGGGGAGACACACACACACAGACACACACACAGACACACTTTGATCATAAACCGTCTTTGATTACAAATGTGCAGGTGCATACAGGTGCGCTGCGGTGAGCCAGACACACACACACGCACACAAACTCACCCACACACACACACACACAAATACAGACACATAGCCTCAAAGGTCTACAGACACACACACCTGAACAGACAGCTGTCATTTCATTGCCAGAGGGCGTCTATGGCACATGCTGATATCCTGGGATGTTTAAAGTTCCAAAAATTCCTTTAAACAAGTTACTGACATACAGTAACTCACTAAGTTTATAATAGTAACTAAAAATAATTAAATAAAGCATGTGCATTATTCACTGTACACGCATGCACCAACTTACACACACACACAAAAATGAACACACACTCACCTTCCTGACTCGAAGGTGAACCAGGTTGAATCACGCCCGTATCTCCTCAGGGAGTTCAGCGGCCACATGACCAGTTTGACGCGGGCATTGTGGATGTCCCATAGATAGATGTTTTCGTGGGTGATCTGCATGGTGCACTCCCCATAGATGTCCAGGTTAGGCGTGGGCATCAGGTAAACGTTGAAGCGCTCTGGTGCGAGACACACAAGAAAAGCAAAACACAGGAACAGGAAGAATCAAATACTGTAAATTTATTTCAGACAGAACATTGAAAGGCAACATATCGAAATGTTTGATTAAATTATATTAACTTGAAATTCTAAGGCTAACCTGCGAATAAAGGAAGTCATTTCAGAATTTGTTATTCTAGTGCAAGGCTACAGATGAGTCCTGCTCTGTAACACGTCAGGAGAGAGTTTTACAGTCATTCAGGGTTAGGAGTGTGAATGGAGTGTATACCCTGGTAGACTACTCAGAGAAAACGACAGAAGCTTTTACCATGGCACAGTTTATGTAAAAAACATACACAATATCTGCACATGTTGGAGTTCTGCATGACGTGCTGCTTTGTTGCACCACTCAAAGTAATGGATCCAAGTTATGTCAGTCCAGATTATGTATGTTCTTAAGGATTAAACATTAACTTTGAAACCTACTTACAAGAGCATGAAATTCATGAATTGCTGGGATAAAGCAGTTTCAAAAAAGTAATGAGGCAAACAGAAAAAGTTGGAAAAGTCATAAGAACATGTGAATTGAAAAGTTCTTAGGACCGCTCACTGCACGGCTTAAAAAAAGTCTTAAGTTACAAAACTGGCTTGGAAAGATACCTAACCCTCAACCCCCTACCCTCCTGTGTGGAGTAAGGCTCTCACTAGAGACAGCAGGCACCAGGTGTCTGACTCTGACTCTTGTGAAGGTCACAGTTCCGTTGCTAAGACAAAGTTTAGAATCTGAGACATCGTCATGTTGTCAGTAGCCAACCCCAGGGCCGCAGTACAAATCTCAACCCAATCAATTTAAACAGGCTCTCTGAGAGAACTTCATAATCTAAATTAATGCCCGCTAATTACGCCTAATGTTTCAAAATAAGCCATGTGTCTGGAGCGCAGCGGAAATGGCGATGTCACAGCGAGGGCTATTTTTAGAGTGACTGAGAAAGAGAAAAGTGAAAAGTGAACTTGATTTAATTAGCGTCCGCTACCGCTCGGGGTTTCTAATTGAAATGTAAGGAAAAGCAGGGCCTCTGGTTCCTACCTCAATTTGATATCTTTCTATCTTGGTTAATAAAGATTAGAGGAGAGGACGGGAGAAGAAAGGAGATGAAAATAAGAGGAGAGGAGAGAAAAGGAAAGGAGAGAAAGGGAGAGGAGTGGTGAGGACAGGCGGGGATAGGAGAGGGATATTACTTTCTAGACACCTTTATCTCACTTTGTTATGAAAAGAAATTCTTACTGTATACCCCTGTTGTTAAACTGTCTTAGTGGGTAAAAGTTTGTGACGAGCATTTTTACTGCTGATTAAATTAAATGGTTCTGTTACTATAGATTTTGCACATTCCAAAAAAAAAAAAACGATGTCCAAAGCATAGTAATGAAAAAAGGATTAATTGTGCTGCAAGAAAGGAGAGACGAGCCCATGGGCCCGTTTTCTTTTTCAATTACACGTATTTTTCTTTCATTTTTTTCATTTTTCTTTCTTTTCTTTTTCCTTCCACAGCGAAGGTACAAATGACACCGAGCGTATGCGGTAGCCCTCTGTCCTGCGTGCTCCCGTCTGTTTCCTGGGTGGAGGATGTGGGGAAGCACATTTATTTCTCATGGCTTTAAGAGCTATAATCTCATCCATCTCTGTGACACGCTTCATTATGAGGGAACCCAGTGATGCACAGCACCTCTCATTAGGCTTGGAACCCAGCCCTAGCCACAGCCAGGAACCTGGACACTTTCTCTTTCTCTCTCTGTCTGTCTGTCTGTCTGTCTGTCTGTCTGTCTGTCTGTCTGTCTGTCTGTCTGTCTCTCACACACACATTACATTACACACGTTCATGCACTTGATCAAGAGTGCATGGGAGTCAAAATACACACACACACACACACAAGCGCACGCACGCACCGACAAAACAAATGCACACACGACTAGATGATATTGACATCGCTCCCTGCTTGCGGCAACTAATTGGATAGTCGTTGCTGTGCTCAGGCAGGCCTTAGGGGGGTCTGCGTAACATTAACACGTTTGTCTCAGGCTCTAAACACCAGCCGGGGGGGGGGGGGGGGGGGGGGGGGGGGCCGGGTGGAGGCCGGGGGGGAGGTCGGGGGGAGCAAAGGCTGACCCGGAATGGCTTGTGTTAGCAGGGCCTAATTGGGCACTCACCGTTCTGCTCCCTCTGCGCCCCTGCAGCCAGCAGGTCCGGCTCGCCCAAGCTGATGTCGTTCAGACGGGTGCCCAGGCACTCCACGCACAGCAGCTTACACCACTCCTCAGCATCCAGCTCTGCTCGCGCGGCACAGGCAACACAGGGTTAAACCAATTGCAGGTATCTGGGTGTGTGTGTGTGTGTACTATACCGTTTCGCGCCTGCACGCCAGCAAACACACACTTAGGCGCACACACACACACACATGTGCTCACATGAAAACACACACATACAATAACTGAGGAACCCGCACATACAAACACGCACACACACACACAATAAACACATAAATCAAACAAAGATCGCGGAAAAGAATCCCGAGTCTGCAGGACATGAGTACAGGTAACCAGACCTGTAGAAAAAAATATATGTGATTGATTCAGGTCTGATGAAAAGAGGCAGGCAGTTCATGAACACAAAACGGCAGATGAATGCTGAATTTCCTCTCTGTTTTCTTCTTTTCTGTTCTCTCCATCTCCTCCCATTGCAGTGCAGTAGCCTTGGTACAACAACACAGTCAAAAGCTGATGGTATCAAAAAGCTCACAGCTGGAGATCAACCGACAAGACAATCGATAGCCTATTATCCAAATTGAAGGACGGGACAGGTTTTTCTGTTAGAGAACATTTAATTGGAGAGATTTCTCTGTGAAAGAAATAATTAGCAGGGCAGAATTCTGTCTGTAAGACTGTGAGAAGGCATCAGCAACCTATTAATCCAACTTGACTGTCTCAATAATCATTCCATCAAACACTATGCAAAACCACCAGGTTTCAGACGTGATTTGTATTAGGATTTAAATGTTTAATTGTCGACTGAACTCTCAAGTTGCACAGCAGAAAGTTGTATGAATAGCAGTTTTTTTTAAGTATATGATTACAATGGGAAATAAGATCTCCAATTGTTTTGTGTGAGTTTTGGTAAGAGTCAGTGAGGTATGAAATGAGGCAAGCGCCCGAGTTGTTTATCTTTGTACAGCTCCTCCACCCTAGCCCCAACAGAATTCTGGGATATGTCACTGTGGCCACTGATGTGTACAGAGATGCATATGAAAGTGAAGGGATGCCACAGTGAGCTTGTGTGTGTGTTGCTCTATTTTAAGACACACACACACCATTGCTCACTTCACTTCCACATGCATCTCTGTTTTCATTTGTGATGTCCCCAGAACTGGTGAAGTTACGGTTCCTTCCCAGACCTCTCTCCCTCAGTCAATCCCTCGAACACACACACACACACACATACACTTTTTGGGCCGCTGAGTGGAAAATCGTATAAACAAACACTTCATCAGTGAGGCAGTTTCTCTAGTGGATGGGATGATGCATGACAGGACTGGAGAGGGTGATTGCATATGAGTGTGGGGGGTAGAGAGAGACAGAAAGAGAGAGAGAGACAGAGAAAAAGAGAGAAAGAAAGTGAGAGAGAGTTGGAGAGAAAGAGAGAGAGGTGGAGAGAAAGAGAGAGAGAGAGGCGTACAGCCATACTTAGGGACTGTGGGAGGGCCAGAGAGGGGGGTGGGAAGTGAAGGACCCTGGAAGGTCAGCATGCTACATGTGGTGGACCCGGGATGGAGCAGACATCCATATGGCTGGGGGAGAGAGGGGGAGGGTGGAACTGAGGCCAGGGAGGGTGTGTGTGGAGAGAAAGAGAGAGAGGAGTTCACTGTCCTTCCAGTCTCATGAGATGCTGTATATTTTAAGAGTATCAAACACTTGTCCTACTTTGTTAGAAAACTTGAAAAACCAGGTGCCTAATTAAAGAAAGCTAACTTTTGTTGCGTTTGTTTACTTTCAGTAAACAACAGTCTGCGTTTTTCAGTCTGGTTTGTAGTTTAGCATAACTCAGTAACAAAAAGGTTCTCTTTTAATAAGACAAAGGTAATATTTTACAAATACAAGGCTTAAGGTAGGCTCCAAAGGCAGCCTAGCACATTGCAGACAGTTCAAAGGTCATAGTTCAAAGGCAACAGCAATAATTACAGTGTGTAATTTGGCTTGAATCACATACTGTAGCAAATTAATTCTGTAGTACCTGCAATGGGAAAATCAATAATTCCAGTTATATCCCTCCTTCTTAATACAGCAGAAATGAACAGAGTTGGATAAGCTCCAGTGCTCGCCTCTCTCTCTCTCTCTCTCTCTCTCTCTCTCTCTCTCTCTCTCTCTCTCTCTCTCTCTCTCTCTCTCTCTCACTCTCACTCTCACTCTCACTCTCACTCTCACTCTCACTCTCACTCTCACTCTCTCTCTCTCTCTCTCTCTGTCTCTCTATCTCTGCAACTCTCTCAAACTCCCTCCCTCAGTCTGTATCCTGTACTTTCTTTTCTAACTGTCTGTCCTTCCCACTCCAGCAGATGAGCTTCAAGGTGATAAACAGATGAGCTTCAAGGTGATAAACAGATGAGCTTCAATGTGATAAACAGATGAGCTTCAATGTGATAAACAGATGAGCTTCAAGGTGATAAACAGATGAGCTTCAAGGTGATAAACAGATGAGCTTCAAGGTGATAAACAGATGAGCTTCAAGGTGATAAACAGATGAGCTTCAAGGTGATAAACAGATGAGCTTCAAGGTGATAAACAGATGAGCTTCAAGGTGATAAACAGATGAGCTTCAAGGTGATAAACAGATGAGCTTCAAGGTGATAAACAGATGAGCTTCAAGGTGATAAACAGATGAGCTTCAAGGTGATAAACAGATGAGCTTCAAGGTGATAAACAGATGAGCTTCAATGTGATAAACAGATGAGCTTCAATGTGATAAACAGATGAGCTTCAAGGTGATAAACAGGGGGCTCTTGCTTACCTGACTCACAGGCAAAGGTCTTGGACGTCTCATCGTAGAAGATGATTGCCACTGCGTGCTTCTTGGTCTCTCTGGGCATCCTGGTGATGTTCTTGATGCTATGAAGCTCTGTAATCTGACACAACACAGTCCAAACATGACCTCCACCAGTAAGCAGCAGAAGGAAAAACCTAGAAGAACATGCTGTCTGGACTGGCAGTTTCCTGTGTGCTATGGTCAAACTTAAAAGAATGAGTGAAGACAAGATGGTTAAGTCATGAATGAAGTAAGTCCTTCATTAGTAGTGAGACTACAACTTGGTGTTGAGCTTGTGGAAGTACAAATGCTTCGTTACTGTAGATTTTTCTGGTATCAGAACAACCAGAACTATACATTTTCAATAAACTTATGTCGTGCCGTGTGTGAAAAGAAAGTTTCTGTATTTTTTTTACGAAAGTTTGAAAAAGAAAATTATGAAAAAAGGTTTTGGGAAAAATACGGACCCCTTGAAGGAAGCTTTTTAGTCCGCACGAGAAATGTTTTTCGCCTGCACCCGTTACAGTTTCCGGTGTGTGGAGAGCATCTTTGATCATGCGATCATGTGGTTCATGTAGGCCTAGCTCTCGATACCCGTCAACCAGTTTGAATGGTTTTCAGTGGGACAGATAGCAGTAGTCTACCAAGTAGATTGACAGCAGCTTTCAATAAATTAACACCATTAGGTTACTGGTGTGTTGTATCGTTAACATGTCTGCTACTGTTTTATTATTGACATGTAGCCTATTTATATTATGTTATAGGCCTGACACTAGGCAGTAATATAGGCCCTAGTAAAGCAGAGCAAAGACTATCGTTTCATTTGAATGTACGGTACATTTAGGCCTAACTGTTTTGGTAAAGGGTGTTCAGTTCCCCTGTTCCCCCTGATTTCCCCCGAAATCATCACGTTTTCTCTTGATGCTTGGTTGAGTTGAATTTGATATAATCGCGTGTGTTAGCTTATAGCGTACTCTACCTACATTCCATGAGCATAAGGTAATAGTCAATGTGAAGTACCTGTATCCAGTGCTGTGCAGGGGAGGCTGTAACACACTAATGAGGAACAAATTGCAGCTCACAAAATACAGTATGTATTATCTTTATAGTAGATCTGTGAAGTCTCTTCAAGGAATCCAAAATCTCCCCTCACTTCAACATTGAAACCCTTCGTTGACATTTGTAACTACAACTACACCTCAGCTCTAATAGTGAAGAATGCCATCAAAAGCATCTAAATCATTTTACAGCAGGATTGATTGGTTATATAAAAAAAAGAGAAGATTACAATTCATTAAATATCGTCTGCATTCATTGGCCATTTGATTCCACAATGTGCTCAGTGTTCTCTTTGCCAGAGATAAGAACCATTACAATATTGTAGTCCCAGCTCCCAGCTCGCAGTGGGCACCATGCCAGCAAGTTGGGAATGAATTACGTGGGCTGTGAGCCCATACAGATATACAGATAGTATAACCTTCATGTTAAAGCCTCGAGCCATGATTGAACAACACATGTATGAACAATCCTTTTTTCTTCTGTGTGTTTGAAAATATTATAGTTAATATTACCTATTTAAAAAAAGCAACTGTGGTTTAGAGGGAGTTAGTCGACTATTATTGGGATATTATTCCGAGACAAGTTATTATTTTGGTTTGGCTACTGCATTGCCTTATCCTGAGAATCCGAATCCGAATGTTGTGTATGTATGGAAGGGGATGTGGTGAAAGAGATAACACAATTCAAACAGACAACTGCCAGCAGAGACCAAATCAGCAGAGAGGGGATGTGTGTATTATCACTCTCCTATCTTATTCGTTTATGAGATGTGAGTGTGTGTGTGTGTGTATGAGAAAGCAAGATTTGAGCATTGTCTCAGCCTGCAGGGCTCACTAGTGATGTCCTCCCCCCTCTCGACCCCTGTTCTTTTCCCCCACTTATCCCCAAACACCCAGTTACTACTCCAACTACTCCACAGTTTGCTCGTTAAGTCGTATGCACTGCATGCTCATATCAGTTCACTTGAACACAACGTCTTCTGTCTGTGGCCTCCTCGTCGAGAGATCTTCAAAAGGCAGAAAGAGAGACCAGAGAGAGACCAGGGAGAGGCAGCCAGATAGAGGCAGCCAAAAATCAATGATTTCTCTGACCATTTGAGTCCTGATCAAAAAATATTCAGGAACCATTCAGCCATGTAAAGAAGTACACAACCACACATCAAACCACAAAGACAAACGTAGCCCATACTGTTGTTTTACGGAATCAGGAGAGTGGCCTGTGATTCTTCTCCAGTTTGGCTGTTTGAACAAACTCCCTCTGTCAGACAGAACCTTGTCTGATCTCTGGAGCCAGGCATTACCAGGTGCACTGGTGCATGTGTGTAGTCATCGCTCACTCCTCTGCTGTGTGCAGAGGTCCCTGGAGGGGGTTACCACACCTTGGGAGCCCCTCTCTGACAGCATGATGCAGTGCAAGAGACGAATTTCCCTCACAACGTTACTGGAGATGGATTGTTTAGGTCTGAGACCCTAACCTAAATGTTATCAAGGGACTTCACGGAGAGCAGAGGGAAAATCAGGACTCCAGTCTGAAGTTTTCCGCCCGTGTCTCACACTGCGTCTCACCCACTGCGTCTCACCCACTGCGTGTCTCACCCACTACGTGTCTCACTCACTGCGTGTCTCACTCACTGCGTGTCTCACCCACTGCGTGTCTCACCCACTGCGTGTCTCACACACTGCGTGTCTCACCCACTGCGTGTCGCACCCACTGCGTGTCTCACACACTGCGTGTCTCACACACTGCGTGTCTCACCCACTGCGTGTCTCACTCACTGCGTGTCTCACCCACTGCGTGTCTCACCCACTGCGTGTCTCACCCACTGCATGTCTCACTCACTGCGTGTCTCACCCACTGTGTGTCTCACCCACTGCGTGTCTCACTCACTGCGTGTCTCACCCACTGCGTGTCTCACCCACTGCGTGTCTCACCCACTGCATGTCTCACTCACTGCGTGTCTCACCCACTGCGTGTCTCACCCACTGCGTGTCTCACTCACTGTGTGTCTCACCCACTGCGTGTCTCACCCACTGCGTGTCTCACCCACTGTACCACACTGTAAGATAAGGCTGTGCGACGTGGTCACGGAAAGTCTGACTTGTAATTACGGGAGTATTCGACAGCCTGTTATGGGACATTAAGGGATCTCACACAATGAAGTCACATCAAAAACCTGTCAAGAGTGGCTATCTAAGAGTCCATCTTCCCTCATTACACCAGTACGCTTCTCGCAGTGTAACTCATATAAGATAATCTGCCTCTGCCTTGATAATGAGCCCTAATTGGGGTATTTTCAAAGGACTTAAGAAGCGGGGAGAGAGATATTATATTCAGGATTATCCTCCTCAAAAGGAGAAAAGGCCCCAGAGGAATGAGATAAAGTTGCAAATGTCTTCTAATGGATTCTTAACTGTATTATCTGTGTCCAACGTGCAGCACTTTCATATAAGGACAAAAGAGAAAGGATATTTTAACTTCTGTGTAATATGATTATCCGGTAACACAAGAGGTTTTCAAAAATAACAAAAGCATCAAGAATAAAGAGGCTTTTGAATCATTTTTACTTAATCAAAGTGAAGGGTGTGACTATATTGTGATGGCTGGACACCAACCAATGACATGGTCAGATAGTTCAGAGTCATAAATATGTATTTATCAGACCAGGGGCCACCTTTAAATCAAGCTCCTTGTCACGGGTGTCATGATCTCATACCATATCATTCTGACAAACAATGGAGTGAACTGTATGGAAAACCATGTTCGAGTGATTGACTGCATATTACATTACATTTACATTTAGTCATCTAGCAGACACTCTTATCCAGAGTGACTTACAGTAAGTACAGGGACATTCCCCCCGAGGCAAGTAGGGTGAAGTGCCTTGCCCAAGGACACAACGTCATTTGCACAGCCAGGAATCGATCCGGCAACCTTCTGATTAATAGCCCGATTCTCTAACCGCTCAGCCATCTGACTATATTATAGTAAAAGAGAACTTCAGTTGTCAGAGACATGGTGTTTACCTTGTGAAAACTCCTGAAGTAGGCTGCCTTCTCGTCTGGATACTTCTCTAACCGCCTGGGTCCTTTACTGGAAGCCTTCTTGAACACCAGCCAGCACCTCCTGAAGATCTGCACACACAGAAGAATCATCCAGTCGCATAAATCACAAGCCCTAATCATTCAAATCAGACAACACAAACTCCCAAACCTGAAACAACAGACTCAAATCACCTTACTGTAGAACACCAAAACACAATATTAGTATTAATATGTTAGTCCTCTCAGATATCAGAACCAACCAACATTAAGGCAATCAGAAAACAGAACAAAACTATGGACATCATCCTCAACAGAACACAAAAACCATGATCCTCAATGCTGTCAGAAGCAAACTTTAAAATGTTTCAAACCTGCTTCATTTTAAAAACATTTAAAATGAAGCAGGATCCATTAATTTCTTTTGAAACCCTAACATTGACGTGAACATCATCCTCATCAGAACACTATAATCATTAACATCATCCTTATTCGAACACTATAATCATTAACATCATCCTTATCAGAACACTATAATCATTAACATCATCCTTATTCGAACACTATAATCATTAACATAATCCTTATCAGAACCCTGTAATCATTAACACTATCCTCATTCGAACACTATAATAATTAACACTATCCTTATTCGAACACTATAATCATTAACATCATCCTAATCTGAAGCCTACAGGTAGAGATCTTCAGTGGTGATAGTATCTGCAATGTGTACAGGTTTCTCTCTTTCCCTGGTGCTTAGACATCCATCAACGCCAGTGTCTAGTCTGGCTGTGTATTCATCTTGGCTACCATATTGAAATTAGTCAGGCTACAATGCATGGACAAAAACAACCAGTGCAATAGCATAGGTACCAAATAGAGTTAATTCATCATTTAAAAGCACTTTTCAAACAAAACATTTCAACGATTTCAAGCAACATTTGGATGGACAATTAAGCAGAAGAGCAAAAGTATCAATTCAGAGAATTGGAAAGGAGCAGAGAACAACAACAAATAGGATTAATTGAAATTCTTTCTCCTTTTTAAATGCTCTGTTCTCCAAATGGTTATTTGTTTATCTATTGCACCAAGCTCATTGAAATGTTCATCCATGCATCACTAGATTAATAGCTCACCGAGCAAACAAACACTTTCCTTGTGCTCAAT
This sequence comes from Osmerus mordax, assembly GCF_038355195.1. Classification (NCBI taxonomy): domain Eukaryota; kingdom Metazoa; phylum Chordata; class Actinopteri; order Osmeriformes; family Osmeridae; genus Osmerus; species Osmerus mordax. Next base: position 13,647,686 of record NC_090064.1, read on the forward strand.
TGAAACCCAACACAGTTTGAGCGGTGTCATCTATTTAGTGGCCTGATCTATCTGTGTGGATAGCCAGGAGTGTTGATGCAAAGATAGGTCAGCAAATGCTGACAAGCACAGAGCCTGCAAATTGAACCATCTGAACCATAAGTAACTTTGGTTTCAACAAAATCGTATGTTAGCCATTTCATCCTGGCTGGACTGGCACACTGAACACACTGGAATTATTTCTGGATGCTCTTCTCAGCAGGGCGTTGATAGTCATTTTCTTGCACCTGCGTTTCTCTAAGGTGGAGCAGCTTACTGAGTATTGATTGGAGGACCAAGATCTGGTCCATTCTCGTCAGCAGGGTCTTAGGGCTGTTGGTACACACACGCGCGCACATACGCACACACACACACACACACACACACACACACACACACACACACACAGACAAGCTCTGTGTGCCAAGGGGCCACCTCAAGGTCAGAGATTGAAAAGAGACACACGCACTTAGATTCAAGAACGCTCTTTAACAATCTCTCCACAAAGTTGTCTCCCACGTACACATTCGCACACACACTCAAACACATCGACAACCTGTCAGCAATGACAGAATATTTTGTCATGGTAACCTATCATATAGGCTTTCGCTGTAGAAAACCGCCTGAAAAAGACTGTCAATCACAGCATTTTCATGTTTTGTATAGCTTCGATGAGCAATGGGTCCCTTCCTTTGTATATCTAGGCGCTATCTTTCCACCTACATTATTATAATACCTCGATGGCACCTGAAAATAGCAGGCAACCGGAAAATGAACCACCCCCACTAATAGTGAATGTCAGCCTATAAGCAGACAATTGCGCTATGCTGCATGGTGCTGTGAAGGCAATCGCAGAACACTTTATTAGCCCTGTGTTATCACGGCCAGATCTTAGTGACGATCCCTTTATTTCCTCTTATCGGACAGCTGATAATAATCTGCGTGATGTAGGATTATCCCTGTCTGCTTAGTGCGGGGGAACATGGAACTGGGATTAGCTTGTTTCCTCAGCTGATGTACTTCACAAAAAGGAAAACGAATGACCTGAACTGGGCACTCTCGGTTAATTGACTGCAGTGGGTTTCCAGGGTCCTTATCTATCTGCCTTGGTAGGCCCCCCGGTTCTGTTGACGGCAAGGCCCATTATACACTGCAAACAAAACAGAGGCACACAGCGAAGAGGAGCTGGGAGAAATCTGCTCCTTGCCTTCCTGTGGAAACACAGCGTGGAACAAAGCAGCCATTGCTTCAAGGACCTCTCGTTTCCTCTCACGACTAAGTTTGGTAAATGCAAACAACGGTAAACAAAAATCCAGAGTGCAATGCAGCAATAGGTGAGGTCATGGATGTGATCGGAGTCTGTACTGATTATGTTCAACACATTTCCTATCTGAGCTCAACAAACAAAGAAACCCTGAATTAACTGTTGCTTCAAATCCACTATGGGGAGAGAAGAGTAATTCACTCAGAATGTGCACAGATTAAGTAATTATCAAAGTACAAAGGAAAGCTTGCAGAGGTAGCTTCTGCATAATAAGAACAAAAGGGTATGAATGGGAGGGCTTAATTTTGTCTGTTCCCCAGTTGTCAAATGCTTTTGTCAGTGAGGTCCTATCCTCTGTATTCTAGAGGGTTTTATCCAGAGACACTCTCACACTGATTTTAATTACACCAAGGTGAATGAAACCACTGCTGCTGGGTGACTCATCTGCATGCCGGAACATTCTTGTGAGTGTTGCTCGGCGCCGAACAAAAAGAGGTTAGTTCCCAGTAAGACACAATAATTATCAAGACAGAGCTGGTGAAAATATAATCAGCGTAATCTGCTTTGCGCTGTCATCTGATTACCATCGTGTAGAAGCAGCAGCCTTTTCCTTCCCTATAATATTACACTTCATGCACAGCCAGAAACCAGCTGTGTCACTTAATTGCGTCATAGTTATTCCAAAACTGACACGATTCAATATTTAAAAAGAATTATTGGCTCTATTGGCTGACGTATGTCACATGCAACTAAGCACTTAAGTGTGTTCAATACTGGCACATCATGTAGAAATCACACCGTTTTGTAGTGGTGCTCTTTCATAACTATACCAACGTACTTCCAAAAAAATCCACATAGATTCCAAATGCACCAGCCAATACACCAGCATAAAGGACTGAACGCAATCAGTGTGTGCTTTATTTGACCAGCTTCTCAACAGGGATCTGGGGCTAAAGACGGACAGTGCCTCTCTCTCCCAGCTCTGATTGCATGTTGACATCTGAATGTCTGATTAACAACTGGAAGGCCTGTAATTGTGAGACAGACTGCAGGCTGGCCTGACGTTTCCAATCACCACCCTCTTTACTGCTCCTTACAAAGACAGGTCAAATATGCCATCCATATTTGACTGCAGCTTTCGTTTTTAACACGTTTAAATGGAATCTATTCATACAAACACAGGATTTCCTCTATGGAGAATAAGGATTTATTTCTCCAGCGTTGTGAGCCTAGGGGAAACTAGTGTCTAGTCGCAAAGCATTCATCATTATGTATTCATAGAAATGGTCAGGGCTACCACTTACAGCTTCAAAATAATCAATTGAATCCTTAAATTTGAACAAATCATTATAAAAGTCCCCCTGAAACAGAACTTTATACCACTGTGTTGATTATATTCTTTGGGACGTGCATGCTTGTGTGTGTGTGTGTGTGCTTCTCTGTTCTCCTGAGTACAGCATGTGCAATGAGATGTGAAAATCATGTGTGCACAGGAGCATTCGTGGGTGGGTTTGCTGTGCATGTTTTTTCTTCAGCCAACAGGAAGACAAACAAACTAACACCAGCCAGCTGTGTAGGATTGAGGGAGATTTTTTCTCTCACCTTAATATAGGCTCTTTGTGTGTGTATGTGTGTGTGTGTGTGGGGGGGGGGGAGGGGAGTACCTGAGATGGCAGCTGCCAGGGCTAAGTGTTAGCTCATTAGCGCTTTTCACCAGGGGACGTACTCATGAGTGATAGAGATGTAGACGGTAAAAAGAGAAGGAATCTAAAATAAGGTTACAGTGGTAACAAAACATTCATTTAAATAATGCCTTCTCCAACTAGATATTTCCATTTTTAAATGACAGTAAAAAAAAAGACCACTCACATCAGGCAGTCATTTTCTAAAGTGACTCCATACGCAGAGTCCATTCACTTCACAGAATTATGTCATTTCTGGTTTATGGAAGACATGCCTAGTCTTTCAATAAAATATAGGGCAGACTCCCTCGCATGATATTAGTCACCATTTGAATTAGCATAAGTAACCATCAAAAGACACGAAAATTATTCCAAATGACAGGTTGCTTTGGGTAACTGACTAATCAGAACGGATAAAAATAGCCAGAGCTCTTGGAAGTGGGGGACAGTATTCAATATTGAAACACAATCAAAGTGTTTCAGTAGGATATGCTTACATTCATCACATCTCAGTTGTGGTTCTGTCCACTGTCTTAGAGAAACACTGTTGACGTTTTAAACTTCAAAGCTAATAAACATACTCAGTAGTATTGAGACAATTATGTAAAATGACTTGGTGACAGTCTGCTGGGTTCTGCTACATAAATACTGTTCGACCACATGTCCAAAACAGGAGCTCAATCTAGCACAGAAGGAAAGGATAGCACTGTTTGAATGTTGTGTGTATGATAATCACTGTTTAATTAGCATCATATGTGGGTAAATATGTAATAAATAGCAAGCTGGGAGGCCTGTGTCTGTACCTGTGCATGTGTTTTGTGTGTGCGTGCCTATGTGCGAGTGTGTTTGTGTGTATGTGTGTGTGTGTGTGTATGGAAAGCGTAGTTACATGGTGTGAGTTCTCTGCCTATCAGGAGTGCTCACTGTTCCCCTGGTAATAATGAGTGCTGATGGACTATGACAGACCCGAACCTGCAATATCAGCTGCTGGTGCCGGCAATCAATTCCAGCCAGTGTCACGGGTGTCCATCTTCATAATTTGATTTGCTATCCCGTCAGACAGTTGGTACAGCAATCACAGCAGTGATCCCACCCCACCCCACCCTCTTAGGACCATTTTTACATTCCCCCAGTAAATGTGATGACTAAGGGGTTTCGACTTAATTGCACCCTGCTCCCTTGTCTGTCTCTCTCTCTACCCTTCCCTGTACACCTCCACCTTTTGCTCCCTTCCCTCCCTGGTGTCCCTCTCTTCAAACACACCCTTCTCAGCCCCCAAAATGTTTGGACATCCCATAATTTTGTAATTCGCCCCCGACTACAGCTGTTGGCGGGGTAGTGAGCCAGCCGCGTCCCAGTTAATCATAGATTACTTTATCTGGGCCATTCCAAATCCTCATGTGGAATGCAGTGCTACCTCAGCGGAAAGTCCTTGCAGCATTCCTCTCTCTCCTTTTCACGCTCTCCTTCTCACCCTCTTCTTCTTGCTCTCTCTCTTCCCTTATCCTCCTTTCTGTTCCACCCTCTCACCATCCCTCTCTTTTTCTTGATCGCTTTTCCTCCCTTTTTCTCTCCCTTCTTCCCACAGTTCCTCTCATTTCCCCTTCCTCTCCTCCACCCCAATCTTTCTCTCTCTTTCACTATGCATGGATAGAGAGAGATCCTCATCAAACATTCATGGGCCAAACTAGTCCGGGAAAGTAACACCAAAGATCTGTAATGGTAGCCCCACGGTTCGTTAAGACAGAGCAGACTGGGTCCTGTGTTAATGCCTGAACGCCCTGCCCTGTCTCACCTGTCAGAGTCACTGGATGTACCTGCTACTGTATCGGGAAAAAGTGGGAAGCAGTGGCACTCACTCACTTCTAGCTGATGTCAAAGGATGTGATGTGTGAAGGTGACAGCTGTGTCTCACCTCAGGCACAGCAACGATGTAGCAAGCATAACACCAGCAACACAGCTGCTATTCATGGCAGTGAGAGAGACTACTGTGAAAAGGATGAAGAGTGACAATGATAGAGAGAGAGACAGAGAGAGAGAGAGAGAGAGAGAGAGAGAGAGAGAGGGACAGGGAGAGAAAGAGAGAACGAGAAACAGAACGAAAAAGAGGGAGAAAGTATTAGGCAGCAGCTGTTGACCAAGTCTAGAACAGGCTGCATCAGAAGTCTGGCACAAGCATCTCCTGCAGTTGGCTCTTGCCTCTTGCCTCACATTAAGCATCATGATAAATTATGCTTTTTAAATAGGCCTTATAGTCAGAGGGCAGTGAATAGATTTTAACACTGAACTTAACAGCACACGGAATCCAAGGCTCTGTAGCCTAAAGGGATCCATCTTTCCCTCACCCCTTGTTCACACAAAACTTCATCCAAAGCTTTATGCTGATTGGATTGACACGTACAGTAAACTATGGGCCTACCCACACAAAACAGCCTCAGCTCTCATGCAAGTATTATTGTGGGAGAAAGCGTTTCCCTTGGTTTTCTTGTTACCACGTCAGCAGGGGATGTTTGACCTATGTTGAGCACCGTAGGCTAAAGCAGGGAACATTAGTTAAAATGTCAAACACATCGTAGATCTGCGAATACAGCCATGACACCCCAAAAAAGCGTACTTAAGCACAGGACAAAAATAGCAGCTAGATTATTCTGAAGGAGATGTAGGTCAATATTGAAGTTTCTTCCTCTCAGGTGTGTCAGAGTGGGGAGGGGATGTTTTGGTGTTCGGCTCGTCGTATCGCTGCTGTCGGCTCCAACCTCAGCCCTGCAGGACTCGGCGAGCCTGGCTGTCACAAAATACATGATTGATGGCCAGGGTTCTCTCACTGAGGAAGCATGGACAAGAGTTTGACATTAAAGTCGGGGGAAAAGACGGTAAAAAAGGGTGAGTAGCACACCATGATCTGGGCAACATTTTCCTGTGACACTGTACTTTACTCTGCAATTACATAGTTTATTGCTACACCCGGTTTTGGGTTTGATGGATGCCATTTTACGACTGGTGATATACAGGTGATAAATATATATTTCATTATTGGACCAATGATTCCAATTAGGATGAACAAACTTAGCTAGAGTGGTACTGGCCATAAGAATGTCTGTCCTGATGTAGATACAATAAAAATACTTGTAGGCCTACAGTGGAAGGATTTTGCTCTCAGTCATCATTATGACAATTGCCTGCTCTTTAAAGCGTCTCTTATCCAAGCCTCTCAGCATTACAGCTTTAGTCAGCAGTCTGTGTAGAGAGAGAGCAATTTCCATTTAATCTATCTACAAGGATGAAGCGCTCTGTTCACGGACAATAACACGCAGACAAAAAGGGGATTTGACTATGCAAGAATAACCTGTCTGACAGTGTGCACAGCTCCAGCACTGACACAGACAAACAAACGCTACAGGCCAAATCATCTACTTTAGGAGATTGTCCGTTCTTTCCTATTACAGAGTATTGACCAACTGACAAGCAGCACGCAGAACCTGTAAAGGGGGCATAAAAGGCTAAATCTACTTCCTCATGTCCACATCCTCAAAGGTCTACATCCAAACTGCACAATGAAGGTAGTTTTTCTTTCTAAAATCATAACGTTGCACTTGGGTGCTTTTAGCATCTCTATATTAGCGTCTCTTCTTTAACCAAAGACAAATTAGCATGTGAGCCACACAGGTGTGTTTTGGTTGTTCAGGGACTATAGGCCGTGTGCCTCTGAAGGGACCCATCAAGGCCTCAAAGGCAGCGGAGGAGCCAATAATAAGGGATGAAAGGGACCTTTACTGAGAACATTGCGATCCAGATACACCACTTGACTACTTTAATTAACATTAGCTGACCACTTCATTATCATATAAATATACATTTTGATCTGAAGGTTGAGCGGTTGGGAGAATAATGAAATAATAAAATAAAATAAAAACAATATGTTTCGAGGACACTTTGTGGGACATTGCTTTATTGGAAAATCATCAGAGGCTCAGAGTGGTAAATCTCATGCAGTGGTTCAAATCTTCCCTGAGGATTAATTCTAAAGAGGTACTCTACTGATGTTTGGGCTGCTTCTCTGGTGCATTTAGCTGGTAAGCTCAAGCTGTGCCTGAAGCGTATTTCCCCATCATCCTAAAGCAGATACCCATTTCTGCTGGAACTAACTAGATTCAGCCACAAGCTCTCATTTGGACGGCAAATCAAATTATACACTGTGGAGTAAACACATGTGTACTGGGGGAAAACACATTGTAGCATTTTAATGTCAAAGGAGGTGTAGAAATTGAGTTTGTCATATTATTTTTGTCTCATTTTCACTCAAAGAACAAACTCCGATGGAATAAGAGGCTTGTGATTCAGTGTCACTGTACACCTCAGCATGAAGTCATTGAGGAATGCAATTATCACTTCGTCTAACAGAGTATTCACAAGAATGAGATGGAAAATCAACAAAAGTGGAATTTTCAACGTTATGATTTTAGACAGATGAATACCTGGTGCAACATAAGCTCCAAACAGCCCTTGATCAAGTTAGCTAAACACTACGTCCATACTAAACTTTAGATGATTTCCACAAGGCTTAATTCCCAATTCTCTCCATGTTGCACATAACACAGATGTTTTTCAATACAAAACTTTGTCCAGTAACCATGGTAACAAGTTTGCCATGCATTTTACGTCTGAGAAAGTCCTTATTTTCTCCATCATGGGTCATGAAAGATTTTTTGTCGTGGCACTGCCAAGGTTGGTATTGTGCTCCATTTACTATATATCCCTTGGCAGACCTTATTCAAAATTCATTCCTCAAACAATAACTCTTGAGGAAATATTAAAAGCTGTCTACTAGAAAGTGGATCGTCTTGCAGTACGACTGCTCAGCTCATTAGAAGACAGTGCATCTTCTGAGAGCAGGCGGCACGGTGCCCTGAGTTGTTTCGCTGGTATCTATTCTACTCAGTTGGACAGCTACCTAGACTGTCACCGGTTCTTGGAAATAAAGAAACTGTCACCTTCTTACTATTTTTAAAGAAGCCTCCAGAGAGATAGAGACAGACAGACAAATACAGACAGACAGAGAGACAGATAGAGAGATATACTAACTCTAAGTAATTTTCCAATTGGAATACTAACTGGAACCACAATTTGTCAGACTTAGAATTATAGTATGTATGGTATCACAGGGGGGGGTTGCAACTTAAACGGACCACCAAACCCTCCATAAAAGATTACAATTCTCTCAGAGCCAGAGTTGCGGCCAGTTGAAAGCTGAAACCAACTGTATGATTAGATTGCTGAGGACCTCCATTTTCAGTTTGGACAAAGGTTCACCCTGAACCTGGTTGTTTATTTAGTTTAAGTTTTTTTCAGACTGGAAAGGGGCATTTGTGAAAACATTTAAAACAGCACCCGATGTGCCCTTTCTCTGCATCACTTCCTGTCTACTCTATTGTACCTGTGAAAGTCCTACTCTTTGTACAATAATCTCTAAGTGGTTACAGCAATTTATGCCAATTACATTCTAAATTGTGTTAAGGAAAAAGCAAAGAGGGCGAGTGAGGAGAAAATAACATGATTATTTATTACGATGTGATTCTAATAAATAGTAATAGTAAACGTATTGCTTCCTGATAAAAGCAGAATTGTTGTCCACTAAGGTACTTGATTGTTTACCCAGAAAATACAAAACTTTCCTACTGGCAGTCTAACCAACACAAACACACACGCACACACACCAGGACAAGGTAGATCTGAGCCTAGAGGAATGGTCTGAAGACTAATGGATGGAGAGAGGACAGAAGGATAGAGCAGAGGTGTTAATGGAGCTATGATAGCTTCCTTCAGGCTCTAGATTTTATAGGAGAATCTCAAGTGTGGCCACAAAATATATTATAATACCGCAGAGAACCATAAAAAAAGTATCTTTGAAACATGAAATTGTCACCTGAAGTTGGATCTAGACAGGATTCAGACGGAAAGGGGAGATTCAAACTATGGAAAGAACTCTCTGTAAGTTAACAAAGAGTCAATAACAGGGGGTAAAAAGTTTACAAATTTATAAGATTGTCATTTTGAAGAACATCCCTAAAGTGCATCCTTAACCCTTGTGCTGCCTTCGGGTCACAAGACCCAAAGGTTCATAACGAACCATCGTTGTTTTTGCCCAATTTTACCCAATACAAAAACAAATACAAATAATTTTATTTTAACCTTCGCAATGTAGGGGGTGAGACAGCCCATCAGTTAAAAGAAAATACTTCACTTTGTATGCGGTAAAGTTGTCGCAATACGATGGTGGGTCGCAATGACTGATGGGTCAGAATGACCCGAAGATAACACAAGGGTTAAACATCCTTAAAGTGATAACTAAAACTGTACATCTATCTGTGTGTTTCTTCAGTTTTTTGTTGTTGCTGTGACCAGCAGCTCTATAAATCACTATTTCGGTCGGCCGGTCGGTCAGTCGGTCAGTCTCTGGTTCACCAATCGCCTCCCTTTGAACTTCACTCTTATTTAGTGGTCGGAAGATAGGAGATTTGATCATGTCCATTTGAGATGAATGAAATGTGCTGGCTCCAAGCAAATCCAGAGCATGAAAGTGGCAGCTGAGGTGACAGGAGGTATCAATGCTAAATCATTAATGTCACAACACGTTCGTCTTGGGTAAGTAGGTAAAGGGTTGGGGGGTTAGAGCGAGAGTGTGCGTGTCTGTGTGTGTGTGTGTGTGTGTGTGTGTGTGGGGAGGGTTTGCGAGGTCAGCGTGTCTGCCTGGTGGGATTGGGGAGATTAAATGGTATGGTGATGTGGAGGTTGTCCTGTCTGTCCTGCTGCTGAGCTCTGCCTTCTCCCCTCCGTGTGGATTAGGGATCCCTGCACTTTACAAAGCAGCTCATCAGAACACACAGGCTCAACACAAAGCTGCAGCGTGGAGCTTGATGTTACGCGTCGTCAGAGGATTTCAGAGAGGGAGGGATGGGGAGAGAGGGAAAGGCAGTGAGAGAGTGAGACAAAGTGATTCAGAGAGAGAGAGAGAGAGAGAGAGAGAGAGAGAGAGAGAGAGAGAGCGAGAGAGAGAGAGAGAGGGAGCGAGAAAGAGATAGAGAGAGAGGAGCAAGAGAATGAGAGAGATGGAGAGAGAGAGGGAGGGAGGAAGCGAGTGAGGGAGGGAGAGAGTGAATGAAAGGGGGAGAGAGAGAAAGAGAGAGAGGGAGAGAAAGAGAGAGTCCTCTGGCATTATGAAAGAGGCAGAGAGAAAGAGTGTAATGACACACACAATGGTGTATTGTGAGTACCGGTCCTACTATGGAGCACATTACTTAATCAATTCGGCCTTAGACATTGCTAACTGCTAATAGCAACATTTGTCCCTGTTCTGAGTAAAAAGCTTTTTTGATAATTAAGAACAGCGGGGATCAATGATGTGAAATGTTCAAGTGAGGTTGGGGCAAAGATTTATTTATGAAAGAAGCTGTATAATAGTGGCACATTTTTCACTGTGAATAACGTTTGCGTTGTTGTTCCCATATCCTGTGAGATGCAATTCATCAGAGCCAATAAGAGCCAGCAATTTGTCTTCTGGCCTTTGTCTGATAGCAACTGATGAAAGTGAAAACGAATGGCCAAACAAACTGCACACAACCTTGCATATTTGTGAATTAATCCACTCAGTTCAACAACATCTATCAGGAACAAAACAGAAAGTAGGCTACAGAACTTTCAGCCAGAGCATCCCACAGTATCGACGCCTCTGTGATGATACCTACAAACGAGACAGACTACTGAAGGAGGATCATGAATATGCCCGCCATGTCCTAAAAAAAACACAGCCGTCTCATAATTTATCCCTTCTGAGTTCTGATGGCTTATTTTAGTGATTAGTGCCACTTTTGCGGCACTCTCTGCGAGCAGAGACACTCACACTCACGCCCTCTCTTTTCAGTCTCTGTCTCTCCTTTCAGATCGGCTCGGTGTTTTAATAAAATGGAGTCTCTGTTGACGACTCAGACTCCCCCTGCATGGTCCTGTGGCCAGAGCAGTAGGAGGTTGGGGATCTCCTGACGGCCTCTATTCAGGCAGGCCTGTCAGCGCCAACAGTGCGAGCCCACAAGGGGCCAGATGCTATCTTAAATGGCCGGGCCATCTTTCACAATAGGGACATTGTTCTGCACTTCTTCCCTGCTCTCTTGTGGGCCGCAGTGCTGGGCGTCGACAACTGGGAGTGTAGCCACACTATGACAATACATATTCCTCATGTACAGTCCAGTGATCCCCCCCCAACACAAACCTCCTCTTGTGAGTGAGTCACAGCCCCCCACCCCAGAGAACACAAAAGGAGGTTAGGCAAGTTAATAAGAATGGAGGGTGGGAGAGAGTCAGTAAGAGAGGGAGAAATAAGGGGAGAAAGGGAGAGAATATAAAGAGGTGGGAAGGGGTAAGGCAAACCACCTAGAACAGGTTCTCCTGAAGATAACGTTCTATTCAGATGCTGCAGTTTGACCGATGTGGACCGTCTAAGCCACAGTGCAACATGGTGCGACATGAAGGAAGTTGGGCAAAGTACGTTTATCAGAATGGACTCAACCGAAATTACCACACAATCACCAAGCGTCCAGAAATGAGGTCAGATTAAATAGAATGTCTCTGTCTCGCCACCATTCTCTCAATTTCTTTCACTCCAGTTCTCAAGTTAGGAACTTTCCCAGTGCACAGTAAACCTTTCCCAGTGCATTTGTGTCAACAGACACACGTTGGAGTGGTCGTCAGTCTGACTTGTAGGAGACCGGAGTCGAATGGACCTCCCTATGCATTAAAGCTGCAGCACCATGAAATTTGTGGAGTAAATATATTCAACGCCTGACCTTTTCAATTTACTGCAACCACCTCAAACTGTGAAACACGGACCTGGATTCAGACTGACACACAAATTACTCAAAGGTCATGTTATGCCTCTTTTCAAGACAGTCCACCCTCCGTCCGATAATATCTGCCATTCCTCACAGAGACCGACAGGAAAGGGGGACAATGGCAATATCCTCTGCCACCGAACCTGTTCCTCACACTACACTGGATCTATCTTTTTCATTACATCCGTGTCTCACCACAGTTTTATCATATTCTCTCCTGTCGGGCCACTCTCTATGCTTTGTCTTGTATGCATATGCAGTCAATCAACACAGTTTAGGTAGGGTGATGGTTTAGGATACAAAGCTTCGGGATTACATTTAATTGTGGATGCGCACGTCTCTGTGGCAACAGATTGCTAGCTTGTTGTCTGTGTGTTTTGGAGCCCGTTCTTCAATGTTGGATCAGTATGTGCGAGAAACAGTGTCGTCTGAGATAGAGAGAAGCGCGAGTGTGTGTGTGTGTGTGCGTCCAAGAGATGATGCGCTGTAGGGGTTAGGCAGTGTGGGCAATGAATAGGTCGCCAATCCCATTTCATTTAATCACTCAGCTGTCCATGATTGTCAGAAAACAGAGGTGACGTAGAAAGAAGTCGCAAAAGAGAGAGAGGTGAAGAGGGAGAGAATGAAAAATATATAATAGAGAAGTTATAGTGGAGATAGGTGAAGGGAAGCAGCGTGGGGAGTGCGACTAGAGGGGAGAAAAATGGGGAACGAGGAAGATGAGAATTAATAACAAACTGATTTTTTGTCCACACCAAACAAAACGACAAAGTGGGCTAAAGCAGCAACCAGCGAGCTTCCAGGTCAAACAACAGATACAAAAGAAATGGAAAGAGGCCAGGACCTTTCTGGCTATTCTGCACAACACCATGGATACCTTAAATAAGCCAAACACAATTAGAGGTGTTGATGAGTTTGGCCAAAGCTTTTGTCAGCAGCAGTCATGTTCACCAAAAGTATCTAGTATATTATAAGACAGAGAAATATAATGGATGAAACATTTAACTTAAAATAGTACAATATGAAGCAAAATGTCATAATATTGAAAGGTCAGTGATATTTGCCTTGATGCTTGATATTTGCAAGACCTTCCCCGTATAACTGCAATAGACTTTGCCAAGAATAAAACCCACTTAATACCACAGATGTAATCTACTGTATGTTACATACATTTTTAAATACATTCAGACAAATGTATAGATATCAATTGCATGTCTTAACACAAGGCCTTGTGGTAGTGGTGGTGGAGGAGGACGTCTTAAATAGACATGAAGAAACAAACTAAATCTCTCAGAAAGGAGACAAATGTGAATGTCTGCTTTAGCTCACCTTGTCATATGCATGCCAGACTAAGCAAAGGTGGCAGCGAACATGGTATAATTAGAAGCTGGAATTACTGTCTGTCTGGAAATCTTGTCAGTAAATAGGCTGGGTACCCTGGTGTACCACTTGTGGCTGCACACACACACACACACACACACAGAGACACACATGCACATTTTGTACACATTTGTATTGCTATTCTTGTAAGGACTCACAATTCAAAATCCTGTTTCCCAAACCCTAACCCTAACTTTAACACTTACCTTAACCCTAACCTTAATGTTAATCTGAACCCTAAACCTTAAACTATCCCTAACTCCTAACCCCAACCCTTGATGTAATTCTTACCCTAACACTTATTCTAATCCCTCTAAAACAAAAAGTACTTGGACTTGTGAGGACCAAGTCAATGTCACCACAAGTTAGTCCTTGTTTTACTATTCTTAAGAGGACTTACAAGAATAAACAAGCCCACACACACACACAAATGCACGCATGCGTGCACGCACACACACACACACGCGCACAAAGGCACAAACAAATTCAAACACACACAGGCAACCCCATCTCAGCATGGCATTTTCCAAGAAGGGCAAGAAGGGTGAAAAGGACACAATAAACATGTTGTTTTTCTCCAGCTCCACACATCGACAAACAGCATGAAGGGCAGGGGGGTGGATGAGTGAGAGAGAGAGAGAGAGAGAGAGAGAGAGAGAGAGAGAGAGAGAGAGAGAGAGAGAGAGAGAGAGAGAGAGAAACAGGGACAGAAAGGGTGAGAAGAGAGAGATAGAGAGAGAGAGAGAGAGCAAGAGAGATAAACAGGGACAGAAATGAGTGAGAAGAGAAAGAGAGAGAAATATGGAGAAAGAGAGAGGGGCAGAGAGAGGGAGAGGAGACAGCACAGATAAGACCTTTACCTCCAGCACTGCCAATCGGTGTCCACTCTGTCAGTAGACTACAGTGTATCTCTACATCAGACCGCATAGAGGAAATATTAAGCCTCCTATGTGGCTGTGTGTGCTTCAACATTGAGACATAATGTACAGTGATTACATGGGATTAGATTTTTTAAGTAGAACAAACTACAGATTTAAGATTACACACAAAAAGAGTCACGCCTTAATTCAGTGCCTTCAGAAAGCACTGTTGGTGATGCTCTGGTAGGCT